>NW_013952756.1:158520-165339 GCF_001266775.1 Austrofundulus limnaeus | reverse complement strand
ATATATATAAGCAGCATATTGAGCTCGCACTGGCGCACATAGTAAACGTCATCATTTACCCAGTTATAAATACTACGGCATCGTCTTGTTGACAGTACATAGTTTTTTTAATTTATAAAAGCTAAAAAGCCAACAGTATGTTAACACAACAAATTTACTTTCACAAAACCAGTTGACACGAGGAGAAACAGACATGAGGGCAAGGAGCCGACACAAGGCAGAATTGACACAAACACACAACTCTGTGTATGAAGACAATAACGAACTTAAAATGACAAACACCTGTGAAGAAGGCAAGTAGGAGTGGGAGGAGTCACAGATGTCCAGGTGAATAGATACATAGGGAACATGATCACAAAATGAAAAATACTAAACAAAACAACAAAAAAATGCACCAGAGTATAAAATAAATTAATAAATCTTCTATGAAGTCAAGCAAAACAGAAACTGGAAACTGGAAGATCAAATCAGTGTCAGGCAACAAAATGAGGTATCAGGATTTCAAATTAATTATCTAACTTGTCAAGGTGTTAATGATGGAAGTCACTGAGTTACACCAGTTTTCCACTGTTCTCTTATTCTGTTTGACTTTTATTCATCTGCTTTAAATGAAGGAACCTAATTGATGCTGCTTTGTTCTCAGCTATCTGATCACATCTGGATCAAGTTAAATCCATTTGTGAATACTCTCAATACAAACTAAAGACACCTTCTGAGGAACCCTTTTATCCATATTGATTTTACAGTCTGAACGCAAATCATCCTGAACCAAATTGCAGGACAACCTAAACTAACACGACTTCACACGAGCAGGGGAGTTATTAACTGGGTGTCTCTTAGAAAAAAAAAGAAAATGAATAAAAAAAGGCATGCTTCAGTTGCCGGCTAATTAATTACAGACAACCATCTGTGGGAATATTCTGAAGATGTGAGGCTCTTTTTATTTGTTTTTCACAGCTAAAACGTTTTAATGAACTGTTTATCAAAATTCTTTTCATTAAAAAAATGTCTGTTTTGTCTGGATTTAATCCATCAGTGGATTAGGAACCTGAGCGTTGAGTTTAATGTTTGTTCTGATTGTGTTAAGACTAATTGGACCTGCTGTGGACACTGTAAGCTAAATCATTGTTTAACTTCAGTGTCTTTACTCCGACATTGAGCTCTGTAAAGTTGTTTTTTTTTTACTTCTTTCATACTGTGTCTGTTTGGTAATAAAGCTTATTAAGAGTTGTGCAGGCTGAATAACTCCACAGATGTAAAATAATAAAAAGTTCAGGTGACCGAATGTATTGTGGTTTCACAGAAACATCGGCAGACCCGCTGATATCCTGTTTGTTACTCACTGTGTGATATCTGCACGTTTCTTTACACGTAAGACGGCAGAGACGGCTAGAAAAGTGGGTTAGCAGGGCTGGCATTTACAAAAAAAAAGGTTCAAATACCTAATAAACCCAAATTAAAATGTCAAATTTACAACAATACTGGTTCCAAACAACCTGGAGAAAATTCCAGAGTCTTTCCAAAGGGCTAACTTTCTTCTTCTTCTTCTTGTGTGGTGTTTTATGGCAGTTGGCAAACGGAAGGTGTGCATTACTGCCACCAAGGGCCAACTTTTCAGTGCCCTGTTGATTTAATGTCTTCCATTGTGCAGAATGATTGACAGACGTCTTGTCCCGCCCCCTGAGTTTGCTGCCGATTGGAGTTAATTTTGTTCAGCCCAGGATCAGGCCAAGGCCACAGGCTTTAGCCAATTAGGGTGGACGTACAATAATGTGCCTCAAGTGTAGGTGTGGTTTTTAGTATGATGGCAGGAGAGAAAGAATAACAAACAAGTTGAATTATTTAATTTATCCCCTGTTTTTCTTAATGTTTTTGGAGAAAAAATTTGGAAGTGACGACATTTGGAGAAGAGAAAACAAAGGATTTTCAAATCCAGCAAAAGACCAAATCAAAGTTTTTTTGTGACCTGGTTTAAAAAAACAGTAAGTTTATCTAACAAATCTTTTCAGCTCGATTTTGTTGGTGGTTTGTTTAAAGTTTTCTTTGTGCTGAAAACGGAGATGTCAATTTATAGCGGGTTTTTTAATAAAAGATGTGATGCTTCTTTTGTTGGGAATCTAGCTTTGTACTCCCCAAATAAAAAAAATCGACACCTGATGTCATAATTACGAGATTTGGATCTCATAGTTACAAGAAAAGAAGTGAAAAGGAGTACTCCTTGAAGATCTTTGATGCAAGTACCAGATGTAACAATAGGAACTATAGTTTTGAGTTTATGTTCCACCTGGATGTGTTAGTGTGTGACGCAGAATCCACGACTGCCTAGGCTGAGCTGTATAAAGTTATGACCTGTAGGGTTTAAACAGGACCAAGTGTGTACTCTTTGTGTACATACAGGATGTAATACAACACCGGACAGCTCTTTGGGACACCATGAAGCCATCCTTGGTGCATTTCAGATACTTATAGCCATGAAGCATCCCGTACTGATGTAATTGCTCCTGCAGGAAGAGAGGGACTTCTCGCAGGTCAGGGTGGACTTTTCACCTCAACAACCACAAAAACTTGAGATACCTGCACAACATCAACATACTAATACTGATGCTCCCCACATTAAGTAAACTCAATATTTCCCAGTGTCTCATACCTACGAGGAAATAAACCATTTCACTGTCCACTTTTCCTGTAGTCAGCAATGACTCACCTTAACTTTTCTCATAATTATGAGATCAAAAGTCTATTTTTCTTTTTATTTGGTGAATCTGATGCTCGTCCGTAGGAATCCAATCTGCAGTGTTTTATCTACATGTGATGTCAGCCCACCCTACAAATATCACCAGCCGTCACTGTAAGGTGGGTAACTGGGATCGGCTCCACTAGTTCTTGCTTTCAGTAAAATAAGATGTGGATTAATTTTCCAATGAATAAAAAATATGACAAGTTTCATTGTTGGTGGTTTTAAAATATTTGCATTCCCCCCCACCCCACCTTTATCTCACTGACTCAGTGACTTTTTATGCGAGACGTGCAGAGGCAGTTTTGAGGCAAAGCCAAGCAACGGTTTGATTTCCAGGTATCTAACTTAGATTATTCTGCAGTTCACAAAACGCTGCAGTATTCCTTCTCTAAAATACATTCCTGACTGCATTCGTCAGTAAAGGAGCACACATTAGGCAGTAAATGCTGCCGGGAGTGAAGCAAGTTTCTCTGCCTGCCTGTGAGTCGACGCAGCCGCTGCAGGTTCAGAACATGACAGTTACATATTGTGTTCAGCCAGCGTGCACGACTCCGTGTGTGAGTGGTTTTAGTTAAATAATTTATTCTGGCTGTGGGACCAGTGCTGTTTGCAGTAAAAGGCATTAAAAAAATCAAGGATCTGTGTCTTTCTCTTTGTATTAGAAGAAAAAGGAAAATTTAATCAGTAGTTAAATGTGGAGTAAGGGAAGCTGTGAAGTGTGAAGAAATTTTAAAGTCCAGATTTATTTTGTTTTTAAAACCATTTGACCAGTTTAGGAAATAAGTCACAGCAGACGTCTGCACTGAGTAACACTTTACCAAGAGTTTTGACTGCTAAATTCTACTATTTAATTGCAAAGTTAATGATTTTGGTATTTTTTAAAAGCCTTTGTGTTTTTAATTGATTATATTTAAGTATGCAAATATATTTATGTTGCTCCGCCCATTTTTCTGTCTTCTGCTTGAATCACTGCTTCTAGTTCAGAGCTCACATACATCCATCATCTTTACCCATTTCTTCCTTTTAGGATCACAGGTGCCCATGTCTAGCAGTCACTGTGCGTGGGGCAGGGTACACCCTGGACAGGTCACAAGTTCATCACAGGACCTTTTAGCCTAATAGGCATGTTTTTGGTCTGTGGAAAGAAATCAGAGTGCCTGGAGAAAACCCACACATGCACAGAGTGAACTTGCAAACTCCACCTAGAAAGGCCCCTGGCCAGGATTCAATCCAGCAACCATCTTGCTGAGAAGCAACAGCTCTATCAACAGAGCCACCATGCCTGTGGTGGAGACCGTTAAAGCATAGGATGGTGCTAAGATCAGGTCCAAATCAGCTGCGTCAAGATATTTCTAACTCCTGACTGATGAATTTAGTTGTAAACATAAAAAATGAAGAATATTTGATGATGACTGACGCAATTTTACATTAAAAAATGGATGAACCTGAGTTACATTAACCCTCAAACAATCATTTGTTGATGTGGAAATTGTGTTAAAAGCATAAAATTTCAAGGTAAAAACACTGAAAAATCGTGTTTTCCCTCATAGCAAAATGTGTCTGGCCCAGTTCTGACCTGATACTGCAAAGAATGAGGCCTTTGTGGCCCTGAAGTCATTTTGGCTAGGTGGGTTATTATTACCCCACATAGCAGACAGGTGTGGGCTAGATCTGCTGTCAAGCTGGCACTGCTGGCATGGCAAGTGGTTTCTGTGGTGCTGGCCCATGCATTGAGCACCTCTGGCAAGGCTGCCAAAGGGCCATCATTGTTTGCAGTGTCTGGACCGAGTGTTAGCGTGTTGGTGCATTGTGTGGGCCAGAACTGGGACAAATTTTGCTATGTGGGATGACTTTAAGATACATCGCTCACTCATCAATTAATGGGTGGATTACAGGGAAAAATCACCTGTAAAGATATTTTAGCTATTCTGCAGAGTCTCATCGTGTTCATGACTCAGCATTTAAAAAACACAAGCACTTCAATGTAAAAGCTTTGTTTAGTGTCAGTAGTCAGTGCTGCTCTGTAAACCATCACACAATCATCAGAAGTTTTTAGCTCCATCAACAGCAGGACGTGTGTCGTTTCAGAGAACAGTGCAATTCAGACAACGAGCTGGAATATTAAGCGTCACTTTTTTTATTCCCTGAAACTAGAAAAAAAAAACAAAAGCACATCAACACATCTGCAGGGGTGAGACTGGAAACGTTTTGTTTATGCAGAATAAAGCCAGAGAGCTGAGCGCTAATGTTACCTTAATCTTCAACACAAACCGCTTTGGTCCTCATGAGCAGAAACCACACTACAAATGTGGGTTTGAAACCTGTGATTTTTATTTTAATGTGAAGTTATAGCTGTTACTATTCTGTTTTAGGCAGCAGATGTTGCAAACTAAATAAAGAGTCTCAGATGTGCATGTGTTGGATAATAAAAAAACGAACAAACAATGAACTCTTTGTCTCTTTCTGACAGCAAACATCCCCCAGAAACTCTTTTATAGAGAAAACGTGTCTTTCTATCAGCTTCCTGTCATCAGAATAAACAGACACTAAAGACAATTCACTGTTTTGGTGATTTATTATGTGGAACTTTTTAGCCAAATACTCAAAATCTTTGTTTGCTCTGTAATGTGAATCAGATCAGTCTCCACAGATCTGTGACAGATAATAACAGACAGTGTTGACTTTAACAAGACTCTTTCAGAAAACAGTTCCGCAAAATGGCTGCACAGACCAGTCTTTAATCTTTTTCTGGCCATTCATAAATCAGCAATCTCATCTCTGAGACTTCCTCACTCCTCAGCACAGAGGGGCATCAGGAGTGGGCTAATTTCAACCCTCCTTGCCTCCTCCATCCATTCAAAACTCACACGAGACAGCCAGAACACTTCAAAGCCCCAGTCTGAGCTGTCTTATGAAATAGCTTACAGTCTTCGATTTGATTTGTGACTGATCTGTGACGATGGCAGATAATTCATTCATTCATTCATTCATTCATTTCCTCCCCTTATTTGTAGTCAAATCATGGAGGTAACAGGACCAGGGTGGACATTCAGACACCCCTCTTCTTAGTAACTCTCCAGCTCCTCCTGGGGGATCCTAAGGTGTTTCAAAGTCAGAGAGGGTATACAATCCCTTCAGTGAGTTCTGTGTCTTACTCGGGAAGTAACCAGAAAGAGGTAGGATTCCAGGAGGCATCCTAATTAGATGTCTGAACCACCTCAGATTTTTGATGTGAAGGAGCAGCAGCTCAGATGATGAAATTCCTCACCTTATCTCTGAAGCTGAGCCCGGCCACCCTACAGAGGAAGCTCATATCTGGGATCTTATTCTTTTATTCATGATCCACACATCGTGACTGTAGATGAGGGTTGGAACCAAGAGCATTTTACCTTTTTCCAGTTGAGAACTATGGCTACAGACTTATGGGCCCTTTTCCATGGGCTTGACCTGTCACGGGTTTCGGAGTCGTTCCCACCAGCTCTCAGCTTGCTTCTTGGCTGTATCAGAAACACAGGTGTTGCCAAAGCAGAGTAACTGACAGAAATCAGTCTCAAGACTTAAAGTAAATGATAATTTAACATTTTATTTATAGGAACTGCAGAGGAGATCTTTAAAAGAGGGAGATGATCAGTAATGTCTTCCATGTGGAAGTGGTAAAGGTGAGAAAAGTCGTACAGATTTGAGGAGGTACAGCAACATGGAGAGGAGGATAAGGATCCAGGCGAGTTCCAGGAAAACCAACAAGCACATGGAGGTGGGAGTGGTTCCAGGAAGGCACAGGCGATAACAGTGGTAATGTTCCAGCAAAGGACAGATCCTCAACTGTAGCCTTAGAAACCCCTGGAGCTCGTCAGAGGAATGAGTTGCAGGTGGTGCCAATCGCTGCGGGAGGCCTATCAGGAAACTGCAGCAGGATGAAATCACACAGGCTGGGGTTCGAAGTGAGCCAAGCTGAGCAGAAGATTTGACGTCAGACTGCAGGTCATTGATTTGTCAAGGAGTAATATCAAGTACGCAAGAATCAAACCAACCGATTTTTATATCTTGCAACCACAATGTTCACTTTTGTCATTATATATATA
>NW_013952756.1:153540-158510 GCF_001266775.1 Austrofundulus limnaeus | reverse complement strand
GTATATGTATATGTATATTCTGTATATCAATTAGAATGGCAACACCATTGTAGTATGAGGAGGAGCAGACGCTCTTGTGCGTGTTGGCTAAAGACCAAACAAACTTGATTTACAGACTTGGACGGGCAGAAGGTAGGCGACCTCGACTTGGAGTTTTTGGAAACAGTGGAAGAGGGTGGAGAACGTTTTGTCTCTTTCCCCTAATTGCCCATTCCTACATCATGTTTGCCCTGGTTAGAAATAACGTTGCAGAAATTTTGAGCATCCACACAGAGACAATCCCATCCACATGGAGGCGGTTACAGAGAACCACCCAGACTGTATAGAGAACATTTGAAACAATTATCCTTTCCCTGAGCACACTGTACCACTAATGGTCAACATTTTGGCAACTAAATGTTTCAACCGTATGTTTAGAAAAATAATACAGACAAAATCTCTGTAGGAAACCATCGTATTGAGCCTAAAAAAAACTCCACAGTCAGAAAACCTCCAGGATTTTTGAGATAAACATAAGGTCAAAACCCAATCTTGCTCCAACATTAACTGTTATTTGACAACTGTCTCATTGTGCTGGAGTTTTGATGGGATGTGGTGGCAGCTTCAGCCTCCACACTGGAACCAGATGGCATACTTAAGCCTGAGGGATCTAGAAGTAAACAACACCAATCTGGAATCCATCACAATGTGAAATCATCAATAGTAGGTTTCTTTAGCTATACATTAAACAAACCATACAATATTCAACAGTGTTTCTTCATAACAATCAATGATTTAGATGGTAAACACAGGGCTAACCCTTGAAGTACAGTATATCAATATCAGTGTGGCGTCATCAATCAGCTTGACTTCTTACAAAGGAAAAATTATATCATGCAAGAATAAAAGGCAACAATATTTCCTTCTTTGGTTCTGGAACTATTATTTCCATTGTCCTTTGAACACTGATAATGGTGTCTGTGTCTGAAACACAGCAGAGCTGTGAATGTCAAAAAGTGGCAATATTCTGCTATTAATATGAGTACAACGTGACATCAGGCACGATGACATGAGACGCTGCGTCCATATGGTGCTCAGGGCGGTGACACCGGCACATGCCCAGGGTCTGGTCTCAGTTTGGGTGAAAGTAATTGGTGTCAGGAGCCAGAAGGCAGCATGGTGTTAATCTTCAGAGGGCTTAGATCTGCTCTCTGACCCACTATTAGGCCTGGAGTCTCTGCCTGCAGCACGACTCTCATCCGGCCAAACAGATACATTTTTTTTCTAGTTTAAAATCCTGCTGTAGGTAGTTTGATAAAAGAATACATCCTTTGCCGCATAATGCAAAAAGAACTATTTGAAATTTTCCCTTTTATTTTATCCTAATGCCTGTTTTTGTTTTCCACGTTCCCACATGCTTGTTCAGTAGAACATTACAGTGAATATGTAAATATTTCATGCTCTTTTTCTGAACACAGAATGAATAAGAACGGGTTCAAACCTGCAGATTCACAAAAAAATCCTGTTTTGAATCTACGCAAATGACTTGATTCAAGAAATTCCTGTGAATCCTGTGAGCTCTGCTCCTGTCCAAAGAAAATATATTTCTACACCCACACTTTCACCCACAGACACAAAGAAGTGCCTCAGAAATTCAAGCAAAGTTAAGAAATTCTCTTTGTAATCACAAGAAATGCTCCCGAACATTAAAAAGTCTCCTGTCCTGAGTTTTTGTTCCTGTCACTGACTCATTTTTACTCATGTTTTTCTTGCTTGGTTAAGCAGAAAAAATAGTAAAATCTTCATCAAATGTTTTATTTAAAGATTTGAAGTTTGATTGTTAAATCTTTTGTTTAGATCTTCGGACGCAGGGTTCTGTGGGAATATTATGAGCAATTAAAATCATATTTAATGATTTATACTTAACTGCCTCTGACCACAAATACCAGATAGTTAAAAAAAGTTAAACTTTCAGCTGTGTTTGCATTTCCTACACACAAATTGAGTTTTGGGTTTGGTTTGAGATTTTGTTTAAGCTCATCAAACCATAGATCTGTCATTCATTTGAGAATTACCTGTAAGAGCTGCAGATACAGAGCTTTTCTGAAACAATGACAAAGCAGACTATTTTGAGCACATCTACTACGTTGTGTCTTGAAAGCAAAACAACAATGAAGCCATTTTTACAGACTGTCTTGTTTAAAACATAACTTGTTGCCACTGAACATTGATACCTAAATGGTTAAAAACTGAGAGGAAAGTTTAAATGGTATCAAAGAAAAAGAAAAAATAATTACTTTTGCTTTTGGAAAATCTTTAGAAGAGCTAAAAGTGTTGTTTATGTCCATTTTTGTTATTAATGTGAACTATCTTGCCCCCTGTTTTTATAGGCATAAGCATTTCAACATATTTGTTAAAGATTGGGCTAACAGAGAAAAAATAACTGAAAAAGTATAACAAAAAATAGTTGGAGTTGTATAGATGGGGTCTTAATTTGGGTAAATAGGTTTGTAAACCAAAATAGATGGTTGCTGTCTTTAAAAGCACCTTAAATCATAAAACATTTATAATTGTTCATATTAACTTACACCACCATCAGTTTCATGTTGTGTGGTTTAACTGGAATTCTGCTTCTTTTTGAAAGAACAAACAGCAGCAGCTTGCTGTAGCATTTCTTGAAAATATTATTTTGGCTAAAATAACAATCAACACAAAATTGTCAGTGAAAAGATATCAAATGACCCACTATGAACTTCAGTTCTCCAAACTGAGGTCATTCAAGAGTTGTTTACAACAGCTAACTTACTGTTTGTTAAAAAAATTCTTATAAAACCTGAAATCCCTAAATGTCAAAAGAAAACAGTTCTTCTTCTCTTGTTTATGAAGAAAATGGGCAGACATGAACACTGAGGAGAACAAACAGGGATCCTCCCTGCTTTGGACACATGGGACATAATTAATCATCGGGGACACAGACTCATTAATAGCAGTGTGCTGATTAATTGTCCCTGTGGAACATTCAGCTTAACATGCAAATATGTGTCAGAGGATCCATCCTGTAACGCAGGCAGGGATTTGTTGTAAACTGACACATTCAAGAGGATAACAAGACACTCAGCAGACATTACTGTAAACCTTTGGTTTTAGCTTTGATAGGTAATATTCAATTGACAAACAGAGGTCAGTTCTATGTTCCACGCTATATGTTCTTTAGGAGTTAATAATGAAAGTCGTGAAATATGCTTGGCTCTCCCTTCAAATGTCTTTTAAAACAAATGAAAAATTATACTAAATTACATTGCAGGCACTGTACTAGGGAATATAAGTACTGGGAAACATAAGTACCAGGGAACATAGGTACAGAGAAACTTAAGTACCAAGGAACATAAGTACTGGGGAACATAGATAACAACAAACATAAGTACTGAGAAACCTTAATGCAGAGGAACAAAAGTATCAGGGAACATAGGTACTGGGATAATTAAGTACCAAGGAACTTAAGTACTGGGGAACACAGGTACCAGGTAGCATAAGTACTGGGGAACATAGGTATCAGGTAGCATAAGTACTGGGGAGCATAGGTATCAGGTAGCATAAGTACTGGGGAACATAGGTATCAGGTAGCATAAGTACTGGGGAACATAGGTACCTGGAAACTTAAGTACCAAGGAACATAAGTACAAGGAAACATAGGTACCCGGGAGCATAAGTACTGGGGAACATAGGTACTGGAAAACTTAAATACCAAGGAACTTAAATACTGGGGAACATAGGTACCAGGTAGCATAAGTACTGGGGAACATAGGTACCAGGAAACTTAAGTACCAAGGAACATAAGTACGAGGAAACATAGGTAACTGGGAGCATAAGTACTGGGGAACATAGGTACTGGGGAACATATGTAGCCCACCGTGAAACCTATGTACCATGAAACTTAAGTACAGAGAAACATAAGTACGGGGGAGCAAAAATACCAGGGACCATAAGTACGGAGAAACTTAAGTACACAGAGGAACATAAATACAGGAAAACTTATGTGTTGAGGAACATAAGTACTAAGGAACATAGATACACTCCAGACAAAATGTGATGATAGAGGTCAAA
Organism: Austrofundulus limnaeus; assembly: GCF_001266775.1. Taxonomy (NCBI): domain Eukaryota; kingdom Metazoa; phylum Chordata; class Actinopteri; order Cyprinodontiformes; family Rivulidae; genus Austrofundulus; species Austrofundulus limnaeus. The sequence goes on along the minus strand of NW_013952756.1, from coordinate 154,427 downwards.
ACACCATAAAAAAATGTTTATTTGTTTGTTTTACTGCATCACAAAACCAGCAAAGCAGAGGAGGAGAGGTGGGAGGAGAAGGGGGGGGGCTCGATGAGCATGATGACCTGATGCGAGGAAAGGTCACTGACTCAGCAGCATGGAGGAGCGTCAATAGAGGGAGGCTTTAATCACCTGCCGGCAGCTTCATCAGCTCCTGTATGAGATGGACTCCGAACAGTATTGCGAAGGTCATAATATCTTTCTGTGTCGAGAAAAGAAATGAAAATAAAGAAACCGCTCTCCTCCGAAATGAAATCTGCTTTAAGTTTTCCTTCTCCACAAGTTTAAAAAGGGTGATGCTGAAACAATAGATGAACAGATGGAGCACTAAGACGTCTCACCGAAGGAAAGAAAGAAGTGTACACAACACACTCAGAAGGCCATTCTTTTTGCCTGAAATCGAGTTCTGCTGTCTTGTTGCCATGGTAAATACGGTGAAACAACAGCTCGAAATACTGTATGTGAACTATTTTCTCTGGTGGCAAGCGCGGTGTGATTCACATGCAAGAACGTGTTCATTTTCCAATCTGAAAGTGTATAGTCACATTTTTGAGTGAGTGTTTAAACTGAAGTCACGTTCAGCCTGATGCGTTTGGTAATTATAACATCTGAAGAACAATGATTGTTCCTACACCTGATTCAGTTATTAGTTTACCTCTTTAAGTTCTGCAGAAGCCTGTTAATCACCTGTTCATTCAAATCAGGTGTGTTGGAGCTGAGAAACATGCAGGATAGTGGCCCTCGAAGACCAGGCTTAAGCTGTGTCCAAAACGGCAGGACGGGTCCTCCGGAGGACCCAGACTCCCCGGTCTCGGCAGGCCGGGTCCTTGGTAGACCGGGAAGAC
>NW_013952756.1:148133-152654 GCF_001266775.1 Austrofundulus limnaeus | reverse complement strand
CACACACACACACACACACACACACACACACACACACACACACACACACACACACGCACGCTAATGGGAAAAATAAACATAAAAAATGTACATGTGAAAAAGAGAGGTGGAACTGAGCAGCAAAACAACGGCAAAGTTAATAAAATTTAAAACTGAAATAAAAAGTACATTCACATTAATAAAAAACAATAAGTTGACTATGGAGGACTGAAATTGACATATTTAAAAATAAAGCAGAAATATGTAAACAAGCCAATAAATAAATACACTTGAAAAACACCAGTTAATTAAAAAAAGGAGAGCTTTGCCTCATGTTTTATAGTTTATTTGACCTTATTTATTTTTCCACAAATGATATATTTTAGCAGAAATTTTAAAATTAACTTTTGTTTTTTTTATATAATTTTTGGTTTGTTTTTCCTTTTACTTGTAGATGCATTTGTGTATTTTAAATTTATTTATTTTTATTATTGTTTTTTTCCATAAGTCTTTTTATTTCCATGTGTTGTTTTTACATGTTTCTCTCTTCTGTTTTTTCTACCTTATGCATTTCTGCTTCATTATGCAAATAAGGTGGGCTGCTCTTCTTGGGTCAGCTCCTCTCCTATTGGTCAATAGGCAGGAAGGAGCAGGATCCATGTGAGGATGGATTGGGCATGCCTGCGCTGCCTCAGCTGAGGTACACTTCGCTGCAGCATGCAGAACGGGGCGGTGACAGACTTTTCCGTCAGTCCCATACCTTATATGGAAATGGGACTATTGCATTCCGGAAATGAAGGTTGCTCCTTAAAGACGCGGGATTAAGAGAGCAAAGGAAGAAGAAAGGAAGAAGTTAGAGAGTTTCTTCTACTCACGTTGAAGTACTCAGAGCATTATTGATTAATTTATTTTATCCACCTCCCCAAACACAGACCCTCAGGTTAACCTCACAGGTTTAATGCCTAAGGTTAACCTCTCAGGCCTAATGCCTAAGGTTAGTTTGTTACTGTAATATAATTTTAATATCCAAAAACAACAAAGATTTAATAAAGATTTGAAAATGAAAAAGGGACATACCACGTGACGTAACACGTTGTGTAGCCATTTCCTTACTGTAAAATTTCTTTCTTTTTTTTTTATTAAACAACAAAGAACACACAATATGATACAATGTACAAACAATAAGGCGTATTTCAAACAAACAAACAAACTTGCATAAAAGAGAAAAAGGATGGGTGCAAATAAAGATAAGAAATTCCTTACTGTAAAATTTGTATTGTTAATGTTGATAGTGTTCGATAGAAAATAGTGTCACTATCGCCCCCTTCATTTCCGGAATGCAATAGTCCCATTTCCATATAAGGTATGGGACTGACGGAAAGGTCTGTCACCGCCCCGTTCTGCATGCTGCAGCGAAGTGTACTTGCCTCAGCTTAGTTATGGAGGGACCAGAAAGACGGAACGTCTCAGAGTTGTTAAGGGAAGCAGACTTCCTCTCACATAAGGTGCGTTCACCTGAAATAGCCAGCAGTTTGATGTCTTGTTATTTGTAGGGAAGCGTTAGCAGCATTAGCAGCATTAGCAGTTGCTTTTGACCCAGGATGATGATGTCACAACAAAAGCCGTGCACCAACAGCAAAGGCCGCTTTTCATTCTGAAATACTTAAACATTACCTTTAACATTTAGCCACAACTTTACATTTAATTTTTACATTCATATTTAGGATTGAACATTTAAATTTACCATAGTTAGCTAAATGTAAGGACAGTGAGCTAAATGACAATAAAATGTTAATGGAAATTTTTTAACGATTTTACACTCAGAAAGTGAGCTAAATAAAAAATGTGTTTGAGATTTTTTAAAATATTTTACCTTACTTGGCACCCCATAGAAACACACTCTTACTTGTACAGCCACTAATGTGTTTCTTATTTCCTTTCAGCATTGTTCCTGATTGACAACTGTGATCAGCTCCAGGTTTATGAATGTGGTCCAGGTTTCTGCCCTCTGGAGTTCCAGCGAGGAAATGCTAGAAGGCTAAAAGTGGTCTTAAATGCACTATTAGTTCCAATCAGCTGAGTGTGATTCTGCTGTGTGGGTCTGGACCATTTTCAATTCTCATTTGTGAGCAAGAACCAGACAATGCAAGAAAAAATAATAATACTGCTGAATGTCTTCTCTGAAATCTCTCAGCAGCAGCACCAGCCTGTCCAACATTGTCTTTTGTTATCATCGAACTGCAAATCAGTGTGTGGATGAGCCGTGACAAAGGAGAAGCACAAGTTTTATGACAAAGAAAATTCAGTAATCCATGATGATTTGGTTACAGCGCTGCCTCAGTCAATACAGCATGGAATTACAAGTGACATGATTGGCTGGTGAAGCTGCTATATGGTAATTACTGTGCGTTTCTTACACAATATATTGTGGAGAGGCTGACTCAGAAAACCCAGCAATTTAATGAAACAGAGCGAGAAAACAAAAACAGAAAGGAGTGTACCGTTGTCCGTGCTCATTGAAATGCCAATTAAGCCAATACCTTGTGACATGTCTGCTCTTTCTCTTCTCTTAATAAAAGCTAAAGCTCCTCTGCATGAGTAGTCGTACTTCAGGCAGCCTTATAATGACGAAGCGCTAACACAAGAGGTCAGACACACTGTTTTAGCAACTGTGCTTCTTTTTTTATTATTTCTTAAGCAGATGGTGGAAACTTTGCTTACAGTCAAGTATTTGCTATTTCTGGCAGCGTCGCACGTGTTCAGATGTCTCATAATTTGCATTTTTTTTATACAGCATGTATCAAACGACAAAGTGTGTCACTGTTTTAAAGGGAAATGTCTCCAGAAGTCATTGTCTGTTAAGCTCAAGTTATGAAACGGTGGCAGGAAGCTGTCTGTGCACCTAAACGAATACACACAGAAATCTGTTCTGATCGGCACTAAAGTGCATTTCTGTGAAACACAATGAAGCTCTGTGCAGCTAAAATTAAACAGTTTTCTCCTTGAGTCTTTACAGCAGGGGTTCTCAAGTCATTTGGGTCTGGGGACCCCTTACAAGGGCGAAAAAAAATCCAGGGACCCCCTCATAAACCCTGTGCTGTTTTAAAAGATAATTTATTGTCATTTCAACCCCTAAATGCCATGGGAATATATATTTTTATTACTTTTATTATGTTTGTTTTATTAGTTCAATGTTATCCATGCATTTTTAAAAATAAAAACCAAATTAATATTTTAGTAAAATGTTTTGAGGACCCCCAAGATACCTCTCACGGACCCCTGGGGGTCCAGGGACCCCAGTTTGAGAACCTCTGCTTTATAGGACCAACAACAAGCAGGCAAAGAATATTCTGATCAAAATTAGTCTTCCACTCAAGGTGAACAACCACATTACAAAACAATCCAACATCCAACCACAATGTTAATTTATATTATAGGAAAAGTTCAGATCATTTCTTTCTTTTAAAGAAAATGTGTAAATTTGGTTACATTTTTTTAGGGCGGCACGGTGGATCAGTTGGTAGAGCTGATGCCTCTCAGTGAGAAGGTCGCCGGATTAAATCTCGGCCCGAGGACCTTTCTGGGCAGTGTTTGCATATTCTCTCTGTGCATGTGTGGGTTCTCTCCGGGCACTGCGGCTTCCTCCCGCAAATTAATTGGAAAAATGTCCCTATAAGTGTAAGTGAGAGAGTGAATAGTTGACTGTCTCGTTTGTCTCTATGTGTGGCCCTGTAATGGACTTGCAACCAGTCCAGGATGTAGCCCGTCCCTCGCACAGTGACTGCTGTGGGCACCAGTGACCCCCGTGACCCTGAAAGGAAGAAACGGGTATAGATAATAGATGGATGGGTTACATTCACTAAACTCGGTTTAGTGAAACTAGTTTGGTTAAGTAAATTCAACACTTCAGTCATATTTAAATTTGTAACGTGTGATTAGGTGTTAAATGTAAATAAAGAAGTAAAAGTATCATTTTTCTGTTTTCAGCAACAAAATAAAAATAAAAGTAAAGATTTAAAAAATATTAAACGTTCCAGTTAAAATTACAAATCTTCAAAAAAATAAAGACTTAGGTACTGTAACAAAGTAAATAGTACTTTTTACTATACAAATCTGACAGTACTATCCAACCTCTAATATTGAACATGTTGCCACATAGTTTCACTCCAGAGAAATGTATTATCAGTTTCTAATATTCATTCGTATGGTGTCAGATTACAACTTACAGCAAATCCTGCTGGTTTTTCTTGTGACTGGAGCACAATTAACTTGACACGTTGAAGGAATTTATTGGGGTGGGTACTACTGACTTTTAAAAATACTAGCTCAGTGGCTCTTAACCTTTTTTGAGGTACCGAACCCACCAGTCTCATATGCGCATCCACTGAACCCTTTTTAGTGATAAATAAAATATGATTTTTTTTTCTAAATTCAAGACATAAATACAGTATATGTTTTTTTTTTACTGTTGTATAAAATGAGCCGTACATGAACATCACCTTTCTCAAAGAACAAAACCAACACAGTGCGTGAACTCACAAC
>NW_013952756.1:145022-148053 GCF_001266775.1 Austrofundulus limnaeus | reverse complement strand
ACTCATTACTGAGTCCTTTTTTGACACTTTGATTTCTGTTTTGGGGGGTTTTCAGTTTTTTTTTTTTTTTTTATAACCTTTTTTTTATTGTTTTAAAGTTAATTTGTTTTTTGTCATTTTGAATCCACAAAATACTTTTTTTGGGGCCAGCACTGATTGGCCAAGAAATTTCTCTGACAGCAAGTGATGGCCAAGTGGGGGCGTGTCATCACAACTTTACACAAGTGTGTCTTTACCTCCGTGGCAGAGGCTCCACCGAACCCCTGAGACCGGCTCATCGAACCTCTAGGGTTCGATCGAACCCAAGTTAAGAACCACTGCAGCTGCTGACCCGACGTGCCTTTACTGTAGTTAAGATCTGTGTGCCAGAAGCCTGGGGGGCACAGCGTCTGGCTGGGAGTTCAAGATTCGAGGTCTGGGGTCTGTGTAAGCAAAACTTATTTTTGCTTATCTGTTGTGTTTTAGTTAGATTGCGCTTCGCGACTGTTTTAGTTGGAGCTTAGAGGTGAGGCGCTCCGAGGTTGTTTACAAAACGGGACACGCTGCCGGTAGTCATAACAATGACAGTGTTGCGAACTGAGCGATGTTTTCAGACCCCGGTAGTGATATTTTTTTTCCCCAAAAAAACCCAGGAAACACATATCAAGTAACAGCCTTCTTCACAACCTGACTCCACCTCATGACATAAATTAAAGGGCCAGGCTGTCTCTACACGGAATCAGGCTGTCATACATCGCTCCTCACCCTGATGGTTCATCACAGTTCTTATTTATGTGTTGTTTTTAAGTCAGACGTGTATCTCACTAACAGCCTCCTGAGTCTGTCAGACCCTGCTCAAGAGCCCCACACAACTCAGTCTGCACATAAAATCATCAATTGAGTCAGAGATAACCACATTATAGAAATATATTACTGTTCACCTAATAAAATACTATACAATGTGTAGTGTTTTTAAAAGTCAGTAGTCCCACCCCAATAGTAGTAGTACACCCCAATAAATTCCTTCAACTTCATTCCCAGATCCAAGGCAGCTGGGTCGTAGAATAAAACGGTTCAAAGGGCTATCTACAGCAGGTAAGACATTAATGTTTACTGCACCTCACTTCAAAAGATCTGAACTGTTGTTTCAAATTATAGAGCTTTTCATATGGCAGTGTTGTTGTCTCCCCCTCCCCCAAAGATATCTGATTCTTCCTACTGAATAAATATACAGGAAAAAAGTCAAATGTTACTGAAGTTCTGAGCTACAGGAAGAGGAAGCCCTCGAGTGACACCTCACCTCACTTCTGCTGAAGCTCTTAACGTCTCCCGAGTCTTTTCATACGTTCTCCGTGAAGGCTGCTTGAATGACGTCTGTCCAAATATTAACTTCATGCACTCGCTGTGACTGTTTGAGCTCTGCTTCATTTGTCGCAGGATTCCTTTGGGGGGGGCCCTGGTGTGAAAACACTGTGAATAATCTGCGGCCTGCTGACGTAATCTGTGTGATACTGTACGCTATCATGTCTAATCATTCCCTGCAGGAGGCCTGACTAAGCTCGGTTTAGAAAAAAAAAAAAACACACCCACCGCACTGGACCAGAGCCAGCTGGGCTTCCTTGAGAGTCCGTGGGTACACAGCGTCATGGTGGTAGTGGGCCCCCAGGCAGCAGATGTGACACCGACTCCACAGAGCTGCTTCAGTGGCCCACCAACAGAGGAGACCCCCACACTCCTGTTCTGTGTTTGCACTGCCCCACACTGAGACTGCATGAGCTTGAGTTTCTGCTACCAGCCGTGTTGTACTCGTGTAAAAAGGGCAGCCAGGAAGCAGAAACACTGATTACTCACCATCCAGCCCACACTGTCAGTGCACAGCACACTGACACCCCTCAGTGAGCCATCCACAGATTTACAGCCCCATTGAGCAGTGCTTGAAATATTAATCACCTTTCTACCAACAAATTAAATGTTGTTTTTTTTTTTTTATATTTGAGGAAAGTCCTGTTAGAGAAAGAGGCCTCAAATCGATTGCAGACCCATCTTCAGCATCACAGGAGCTGAGGAGAACCAAGGACAGAAACACACAGCTTGATCCTTAAAAGTAACCAAAACTCCAAAAAGACAAGCAACTGCACACAAATCAATTTCTTCTGAGGTATAAGAAGTTCGACATATTTTTTTTTTGATTATTTTGATGTCATTCTGGACAAAACAGAGACCATGCAGGATCAACCAGATCCAGTCTGAGGTGGTTTCTCCTCCCCACACCGGACTGTGGACGTGACATAATAAGTTCCTCCATCCAGCAGCTGCAGGGCTGCTGAGGCGACAGGTGAGCAGACCTGAAAACAGCAGCAGCAGCAGCGGCAGCTACACGCGGAGGAGAGGACACTGGCGGTGCAGCCGGGTGATGAGCCGCAGTGTCCGACAGACAAACCCCCCGGAATGAAACGAGCTTACCTCTGACATCGCGTTCAGACCGGCCCCAGATGACGATGATGATGGTGATGATGGGTGTCGATAGTTATCCAGCTCCTTTACATCCGTCAGGCTGGCCAAACGAGCTGATTCCTTTTTTCAAATTAAATAAATAATAATAATAAAAATCCTATAAGCACAACGTCTTTGCTGTTATCCCTTATAACGTCCGCGTGTTTCCTCCACAGTCCAGCGGCCGAGCGCGCGGCGGCGCCAGCTTCAACGCTCCACATCCATCTTCGGCGGCGGAGGAAAACGCAGTTTCTTTGGATGCTGCTGTTGCTGCGGCGTTCAGGTCCGTCGAGACGCGGGATGAGGAGTGGGTGGGGGGGGTGGGGGGGGCATCCGAGGGCCCACGACCAAACACTCAGACCAGCCCCCTTAAAATGAACTCATCCGAGCTGAGATCTCTCTCTCTCTCTCACGAGCAAGCGGTGGTTGATGAATCACAGTGCGCATCAGAGAGGAGACGACACGGTGTGTTATTTAATCTGTCCGTTTGTCAGGAGTGATGCTCAGAGGAGAGAGAGAGAGAGAGAGAGAGAGAGAGAGAGAGAGAGAGAGAGAGAGA
>NW_013952756.1:129307-142339 GCF_001266775.1 Austrofundulus limnaeus | reverse complement strand
CATTAACACCTCTAGTAATATATTTACTGAGAAAAATGTTGACGTGTTCAATACTTATTTTACCCGCTGTACGTTTAATCACAATCCAGCAAAAAAAAAAAAACTTTAATAAAAATCCAGTTATTAGAAGAAAACAGAGAAGACAGCACAGTGACAAAAAGAGAAACTAATTTACATTTAAAATATTACTTTTGGGGCCGGATAAAATGTGAACGACGGATAGATTTGGCCTGCGGACATTGAGTTTGACACATGATTAACAACATGCAAATAATGCAGGTGGAGCTACAAGTCCTCATTAATGTCAGTAATTTAGGAGTAAAAGTCACTCGTGTTCAGATTTAGCAGGCATTATTTTGCCTGTATTTTGCTTTGAAATAAAGACCACTTATAAACAACAAATGTCACTGGACACACGGCCGCGAGGTCTCTGCCAGCGGCTGAAAGAGTGTGACTAACCCTCATTATGAAATCAAGCTGACAATAAAAGACAATCTTTCCCCTCCACAGCAATACCCACTAAACACAAACATTAAGAGCAGCTGATTGGATAAGACCGTGACTAATACCTCTGATTTGAAGGCTGCTTTCCAAAGGGAGGTGGGCAGAGGCAGAAGGGTTTTAATAAAAACACTTTTTTTTGTATTCAGCCTTTTCTCCTTTTCCAAATGATACCCATTCACTGTTTATGTTATTAGATATATCAGCAGGAAACATCCTGCTGAGCAAACGTAAAGGTCTTAGCCTGAAATGTTAGTATAGTGTGTGTGGGGGGGGGACCCTCATATGCATTTTCACCTTTACTCCATACTTTTAATATTTAAGTACATTTTAAATCAGAAATTTGCTTTTAATACAGCATTAACTGTCAGATATTTTAAGACTTTTACTTGAGGAATATTCTCAGAGAAGACTTTAACGATAATGGTAATATACTTGTACTTTCACTAAAGTATCACTTTCAGGTACTTTGTTCAAGCCTGTGTTTAGGACTTTATTTTCTCGCCACGGGGGAATGAGATGGACCACCTTAAACTGAGTAAAAAAATAAACCATCAACCTGACAACCATAACATTATCATTACTATTTAATAATTGTCACGCTACCAAAAAGTGACAGCAGGTAATAATGCTATGTGTCTGTTTGTTAGCAAAATATCTCATGAATCAGTGGATTAATTGAACTGAAATTTGAAAATAATAATTGGATGAAGATCTACAGAACAACTTATGGAGCTAGCCCATTTCAAGACAATCACCACAGCTAATCAACATAAGCCAACGTTAAAATAGCTGCAACTCAGTCAGTCTTACAGATGTTGAGCTGAAACTTGATGTGGCAGCAGCCAATCGTTATCAGCACAGACGCTGAGGACAACATCTGCATATCAAGGCTGGACCAAAACAGCTCCAACTCTGTAGTTTTTCTGCATAAGATAATCTTAATTTAAAATTCTGGCATAAAAAGCAGCAAGTTAAATTTATTCCTTCAAATAATAGGTTTTTACTCATTTTGACTCTTTTTAAAACATGTTTTCCCATGCTTTTTGACATAAAGAGCCCATGACTGATTAGCTTTGTTTGAGCAGCTTGTGTAAAGCACGTCACTTTTTACAGCTGGTCTTATCTTGTTTTTGTTTTTTTCAGATGGAGAAAATTACAAATTGTTTTCATAATCCATTCGTCACTGTTAGTGATCACTATTCATGTGGTGCATTTATTCCTCATCCAAATATCTTCACTGAAAGGCGATCCGGTTTAATTCTGCTTCATTGTTAAACGTGACATCAGATAAGGTTTGTAAACTGGTTCTTTTTCAGACCGCTATAAATCCTGACACAATGGTGCCTGTGACAGTAAAAAATAGTGGGATTGTTTTTGGTTCCTGAGTTATTTTCAGTATGCAGTTAGAGTTTAGGAGAAAAGTAAAATCTCTGCCAAGTTTAGTGCTGAGTTTTATCCCTTTACTTCTTTATGTCAGTAAAATCTGTTTTATATAACAGTGTTTCTATATATACTGTCAGTTCTGATCCACTGTCAGGTGTGTGTGTGCTTTTTTCCACTCTCCATTTATTCTACTGTTACAAAAGTGGAGTCCCAAATAAAATGCAGAAAACCTTATCCAGTTCTCAGTTAAATGTTTTATTCTCAGACCCTCTAGAGTGTGTCCAGTTCTGCTTACAAGTCCTTCCAAATCCATAATATTAAACTTCCAGCTTGATTGCACGGTGCTTTTCGCCGTGCTGTTGTTTTTCTGTTTTTCTATTTTTTATTGCTTTTTGTACTTGCTGCTCTGATTTTTGTATACTGTCCACTTCCTGCCGTCACAACCTAAATTTCCCACCTGTGGGACATATAAAGATTATTTTATTCTTCACAAACAAGAAATCAAGCAATAAAATAAACAAAAGAACAAGAAAGTGTAATAAAAAAAACTGCACTGAAAAGTTCAACTCAAACTGAACTTGATTTAAAAGCCAGAGTGAAACAGGAAAGATTTTAGGTGGAATTTAAAGGACTGGACTCTGCAGAAAGAACATCAATGCACAGGTTGTTCCAGAGTCTGAGGGACTGCCTCGACAAAAGCCTGGTCCCCTCTGCACTTTAGCTTTGCTCTTGGCTGCACTAAAGCCTTCTGACTGGAGGATCTCAGTGATCTGTTTGGATTGTAAAAGGGCAACAGATCCATTAAATAACCAAGCCATTTAAAACTGTGAAAGTAAGTAAAAGAATCTTAAAATCAATATGAAAGTGAACAGGCAGCTGGTGTAAAACAGCTCAGACAGGAGAGATGCTTTCTGATTCCTGTTAAAAGATGAGCATCAGCGTTCTGGACTAACTTACTAACTTACTAACTGGATTGTTCCAAACCAACACATGTGTTACAGTACTCCAGTCTAGTGGTGATGAAGACATGGAAAAGAGTTCCAGGACTTTTCAGGTAAGTGGTGAGTATCCAGGTGAGCAGCGGGGAGCAGACAATGAGCTGACCTTTTCTGGTTTCTGGGATAGAAGGTACAAGTTTGGATCACAATATAGCAGAGGAGGAGCAGTCTTCTCTACACTTTTCACAAAGAATATACATAAGTGCTGGAACCATCATCATCCTGAGGAACGTCCCAGCTCATCCCACAAAACAAGGTTAGTAAAAAAAAACACACACACACAACAGCAAGGGGACAAACCAGAAACCTGATGCAGCGAATGATAATCCAACCTTTCAGTAAGTTCTCTCTCTAGTCTATCCAATGGTGTCAGGCAGAATGTGATCATGAATTAATTCACGTTTTCATCTGTCCTTCTATTGAAGTAAAGTTGCTCTACATGATGTGAAATGGGAAAAAGATTTAATTAGATCGCGTTACTGGGCTGCGATGTGATTTGAGCTGCTCAGATCAATCTAAATGTGATCTGAGCAGCTCAGTTATCAAATAAAATGTCAATTTCACGTCTTATAGACAGTGTATATGTACGTCCTTTGCTATCCGTTTATCCCTGCCAGTGCACACTCTGAATCATACTGATGACGGAGGAGAGACTGAGCTGAAGGTGTTCCACTTGGACATGCCTGGACCAACCCAAAAGGAAAATTTTTTACCCATTCCTGTTTGAGAATCGTGCCTTTGGATTTAGAGGAGTTGATTCTCATCCCAGACTTAAATGACCTGTGTACACTTAAAGGTCATGGCTTTAGAGCTACATTGTCTGCTAAAAACCAGAAACAAGAGGTTTCCAAACCAGACACCAGTATGGAGATCTGGAACATTTCAAACAGGATCAAAAACAGGGGGCACCCTGCCAGAGTCCAATCTGCACTCGGAACAAGACTTTGTGCCAAAAATACAAACACAGCCCTCGCTTTGGTTATACTGGGACTGGAAAGTAGAGATGAGACATTTGCAAACAAACTTTTTGAATGGCTCCCTACGTCGAACGATAAGAAATGAGACAGACAGTAAAGAACCGTTCATAGTTTCTATCTTCTTTTTTTAACTTTTACTCCTCATAATATATTTCTTTTTCCCCTCCACCACAGAGACAATTGCTTTTCCTTCGTTTTTTCCCTGAGATGAATGAAAACAGACAGAGGGATGGTGTACAGCAGGTTCCGCACGACAGAACACATGGTACTGCCCACGTGACGTGATGACATCATCACATATACAGTAGTATGTGATGAAGCATCTCCTTACGTGGTGATGTAACTTGTTCAAAATCAAACAGCTTCGCAGCAAGAACGACCAATCGGGCTAACAGAGGAAGTCAAGATGCTGAAGATGATGCTGCAGGAATAAAATAACTCAGATGGAGCTAAACGTAGACGACTTGGAACAATATACTAGAAGGTAGGATTTAGTAATGACTGGACTAAAAACAAGACATTGAACTGCTCAGGTTGCTGCAGAGGACACTTCACAGGAGGAACTACAAACATTTGAACAACTGCTAACTTTCTATGATATTCAAAACAAAGTAATGTCTGACCTAAGAGAGTCAGAGGGGTGTGAGCAGGGTTTCGAGAAGCATAATGAGATCAAGTGATTCAGGGCCTTTTTGTTAGAGACTCAGAAGATGGAGTAAAATGGAGTCTTTCGATCTAAAAATAAACATTTAACTGAGAACTCTTGGTTTTCTGCATATTATTCAGGCATTCTATTTTGAATTTAATGATTTTCTCACAACCCCCTCAGCAACCTCTCAGCTCCTCGAAGTCTTACCCATAAGAAGAAGCTGTCAGTCTTTGCAACAAGCAGTGGTGTTCAGGTACTTTTGAGTCTTGCAAGGAGGACATTGCGCTGGTCTGTCATGCTAAAGAATGGCTAAGGTTTTGATTCACTGGTCCATCGACGTTCCAACCCTCACCTGTGGGGCCAGGCAGTTTGGATGACAAGAGCTGGGATTTAACAGCTCAAATGAGCTTCTGTAGAGTGGTCAGGCTCACATTAAGTTATAAGATGAGGAGCTTGAAGTGGAGCTGCTGCTCTACAAAAAAAAAGTCAGCTGAGGTGGTTCAGACATCGGATTTGGATTTACAGGCCTGTCACGTTGGGAGAAGACCCCAGATAGACCTGGAATTATAGCTGGAGACATTGTTAAACTCTCTGGCCTGGAAACACCCCAGGTGGAGCTGAGGAGAGAAATGTATTGGTTTCCCTCAAAGACTTGTTACCTCCAGTACCCAACATGGATAAATGGGGAAAACTTTAAGGATGGACTCATTTGTTAGACAGCTTTTGCCCAGTCCATTTTCACATGTTGCCTTTCAGACGATCACATGGACATTATTCACAACTAAGGATTTTCTATAGGGGACTTTTTGAGGTCAATGTTAAGTAGTTTAATTTTAATTTAAAAAGAAGACATTTTGATCGTGGCACTAAATCCATTTTTGAGAAATGTTTTATTCAGCAAATGACAGCTCATATAGATTCTGAGATATTTTTATTCTAAGGAAAGTGACAACTAATCAGACTCCATTGGGCTCGATAAACAAAGACACACAACACTGGTCATCACAACTTTTTAAATCCAATTATCTTCATATTAGCTATCAAACCTTTGACCTTATTTTGAGGAGATGAGGCCCGGCATGCTGCCTGACTGTGCTCTTCCTGTGGAGGACTGGCATAAAAATGCAGACTGCTCCTGCCCTCCGGATATCGCGCCAATTATTTGTCTCTGTGGGGGAAAACCTATTTGTGGAAGATCCTCTGAATATAGGAGCGGGGAGCCGCAGCCGTGTTGCCTCTCTCTGCTTCCTGAATGGACAGTTTACGCAGACACGTGTCACCTCTCGCTGTTCCCCTGCAGGGCCCTTCTAACTACGGATGTGGGAAAAGCGGTGACGTTGCAGTCGCCCATGCCGGCACACACTTTTGGATCTGTTCACACCCCTGCAGTGAGACTTCAGTCTCACTGTGCAGCCACTGCGTCTCTATTTTGGAGAGTTTACAGGTCTGTACATCTTGGCTTCAGCTCTGAACATTCAGATGTGACGGTCCTGCCCTGATCACAGCACAAAGTCTGCTCCAGAAGGCCTTGTTTTAGTTCAATAAACATGACCTGTTAAAGACAAAAGAAACATTACGATTCCCATTTTTTGTACGACCTTTAATTTTCACACTACAAATAATTAACCTCAACACAGCAGCTGCTCAACAAATTAGAATATCATGAAAACATTCATTGTTTTTTGTCAGTCAGTTCAGAAAGTGAAACTCATATATTACATAGATTCATTCACATAGAGTGAAGTCATTATTTCTTGTCATTTTGATGGTTATGGCTTACAAATAATGGAAACCAAAATTGGTTGTCTAAAAAAATAGAATGTTAAGATCAATAAAAAAATATATACATTAATGATTTCTTGGCACTCAGTATTTGGTTGGGCCTGCTTTGAATGAATTACTGCTGCGTGGCATGGAGGTGATCAGCCTGTGGTGCTGAGGGAATGGAAGCCCAGGTTGCTTTGATGGAGGTCTTCAGGTCATCTGCATTGTTGGGTCTGGTGTCTCTCACCTTTCCCTTGACAATAGACTAGTTCTCTTCACAATATCCCACAGATTCTCTCTGGGATTCAGGTCAAGTCAGTAAAGCTCAGTAACACCACTGAACCAGCTTGTGGTACTTTTGGCAGTATGAGCAGGAGCCAAGCATGAAATGCTTTAAAACAGTAGTTCTCAACCTTGTTTGGGCCAGTGCCCCCCCCCCCACCAGCCATGATTGAGGGCCCATAACACCCCCCTCCCCCTGTTAAAGGAGTCATAAACTACATTAAAAAGGATTTTTTTATTATTATTATATATTTTTTTACCTGGATTACTGAGATGCATCAGGACATTATTATTACAGTTGTGTTGTTATGATTATCATTGCTTCTGATCAACAATTAGAAAAAAGCACTTCACTGAATGACAAACAGGCGCTATAGGTTCACTATGCTACTGTGCTAATGTTAGGAAAATGCTAAATGTTCAATTAAACCTATCACTTCCCAATCACTGTGATATAACCATCTCTGTTGTTACTTTAACAATAACACAAAAGCTGTTTTTTTTTTCAGTTGAAAGCAGTTTAAAGTTATCAAAGAAGTTTAATGATAGGTTTTACAGAAAAAAAAACATATACTTTATGAAACTTAATCTGTTGCTTTATTGATCAGCAAATATCTACGTGGATGGACTTTGAAATGCCAACAGGTCACAGGTGTAGGGCTTCTCACCAGAGTTGTTGAGTTGATGTTGGTTGAAACTCTGTAACTCACTGGAGTTAACAATAATGGCATGTGAATGTTTGAGTGAGCCATACCAAACCATCTGGACACAGCTGTGGACTGATTAGTTTTTTTAATGTGCCTCCAACAGACATCAGCTAAAAAGTGACCAGAACCAGGAAACACACATCAAGTAACAAACCTCTTCGCATCATGACTCCGCCTCATGACATATGTTAAAGGGGCAGGCTGTCTCTAAAGGAGTCAAGACATCAGACATTATTCCTCACCCTATTGTATAATGACGGTTCTTATGTGTTGTTTTAAATCAGGCATGTATCTAACCAAAAGCCTCCTGAGTCTGTGAAACCCTGATCAAGAGTCCCACAACTCAATCTGCCCATAAAAATCAATTCAATCACAAATAACCACATTATAAAAATATATTACTGTCCACCTAATAAAAGACTATACAATGTGTAGTGTTTTTAAAAGTCAGTAGTAAACAACCCCAATAAATTCCTTCAGTATAATCAAACACATTTGAAATAATACCTTTAAAAAAGAAAACCATGCCACAGAAATATTTATGATTGTTTTTTTCTTTTTACAATGAATCACAAAAGATTAGATCAGATTGTCACATCAGCATTATCTGCACTGAAAGCTACAATAGAATTTGTCTCTGAGATGCTTTTTCAGAACAAAGTTCAGTTACTCAGCAGACAGGAACGGTGGTGGTCCAGAGGTCATGTCAGGTCACGGCCATTCATGCTACATATCCAGTGCTGCGTGTCTGAGAGATTCATTCAAATCTGCTCAATGGTTCGTGACATATTGTGCTATCAGACAGAGCTGACTCCAACTGTTAATGCTAAAGTTTTTTGCAAAGTGTTTGCACAAAAATTGTCAGAGAATGTCTTGTGAGTTTTAGCTACTTAAATTTTAACTCAGTCTCTGTAAAGTTAATAGGTTTTTAGCTATTGTGGTACAGTATAGGCTGTGGTCACCATCTTGAATCGAATTGACTAAAATGTCAAAATATGTATGCTGGCTCATGAGGTATTTTGCTAACACACAAACAAATAGGTTTGACTCCTGAAGTTAATATCAAAATTTTAAACAACAATACGTTGGGGATCAGTCTCAGCTTCTGATTTATCTCAATATTTGAGCTTTTTGTGAATTATAAGCTTGACTGTACATAGCTTCTATTAAAATGAATTGGTCCTAAGCTTAATTTGTTATAGATGTGCATCTAATAATTGCTTACTGAGAGTTTCATTCAAATCCGTCCACTGGTTCTAGAGGTATTTTGCTCACTGACACAGTCTAAAGCATGATTGGCTACCTGCTGCTGAAAGACAAGAACTGGGGCAGGGTGAAGATTGGAAAGGCACTGCAGGCAAATGAAAAGACCAGGTCCTCTGGTGTCCAACATGCAGCCAGTGTAAAAATGATTTAAGTCTTTCATTACTGATAGTACTTGGTTCTGGCTGCAGAACATTTCAGCCCTAATAGAGTCCCACTCAAACATTTCTGGGTCAACAAATTTCATCCACTGGCCATAATGGTTTTATTAGCATGAGTTTCACCTTTAAATCAGTCGAATGGTGGCTTTTTTTATTTTTTATTTTTATAAATTCAGTTTTGACAAATCGATTCAGCAGATGTTAGGCCTCGGAGAAATGTGTTCTTGTACAATTAAGATTTAAAGATCACCCTCAACTCTACCCTCTTTCCAAAAATGGTCTTGTTATGCAAACACCAAAAGCGTAACAACGAACTGAAGACTGAAGAGCAATAATTGTAGAGAAACTGGTCATGACTAGTTCCCAGACTTTAAAGAGACACTTGGCCTGACCAGAATTTCTAATCAACTCCAGATCTGGTCTACAAATGTCCCATTTCTCAAGTCACTCTTGAACCAAACGCAAAGTCAGGAGTGCCTTACCTGGACTGAGGAGACAAAAAACTAGACTGTAGCTCAGTGGTCCCATGTCCTCTATTGGAAATCAAGCTCCCAGAGTCTGGAGGAAGAGTGAAGAGGTACAGAATCCATGTTGTTGATATGAAGTTTGAACAGTGATGATTTGTGGAGCCACACCATCTGCTGGTGTTGGTCCACTGGGTTTTATTAAGTCCACTGTCAACCCAGGACATTTTAACCATGACGGTGAACAATCTTTGTTTTCAGCTCATTTGAAAGTTGTTTTCAGACTCCCATGCTGCCACTCTTCAGAGAAGATGCAAAGAGGAGAAAAACTTACAATTGCAAACCCCCCCCCCCAAATGCCCTTTCTCATAATTGGAGTCACCTGTGTATGGAGATCAAGGGTCACTGAACTTACCAAACCAAATTTGAGTTCCAATAAAGGTTTTGAAATCAATAAAATGACAACAGTGCCCAAATTTATGCACCTGCCTAAATTTATTTAACCAGTTGTTGCACACTTTCTGTAAATAATTTAAACTTCATTTCACTTCTCAAATATCACTGTGTTTGTCCCCTATATGATATATTTAACTGATTTTTTATACAAACAATCAATGATTTATAAAGGTAAATCAGGAAAATTAACAAGGCTGCCCAAACTTTCGCACCTCACTGTTAATCTGTGGGCTATCAGGAGGTTTATAACTGTGTTTGTTATGATTTATATGTTCGTGTTTATCGTGACATGCTTTGCATTCATTAACCTGCAATAAATATTGTTTTTTAGGAGTTTAAACTTCTTGTTTATATTTGAAACTTCTACAGAAACAGAACATTTTGAGCAGAAATGCGGTTACCATATAAATCACAATTGTTTGATGTTAAACTGCTGCAACTCTGATCCATTTAAAGGACAACCACAGACCTCTGCAGATGCCAAAGCACCTGGTAAGAAATAGTTTTTCCCTTTATTGTTCTACCTTTATTTGGTTTTGTGTATTATTAAAAGTTCTTAACTAAGAATAGGTTTTCTGCTGTGCACAAACTGATTTTCATTATCAAATATATTCTAAAAGTTATACTGTGCCACTGCCAGTGTTGTTTCTGTACTTTCTGCTGTAAGGATGTTGTTTCATTTAATTGCTCTGTAGGTTTTTGAGTTTGTTCTTGACACTGTTTCCTTTCTTGAAGTGGATTCAAACATGGAGGAGTTTCAAATAAAAGAACAATGACAGCAGTAGCACCATGCCAGGAGTGGCAGAGGTAAGTCACTGTTCAATCTAACTACTCTGGAAAAAAGTTACACTTTCTCATGTTTACATTGGTTGGTAGGAACTAGGAAATGTCAAATGTACTTAAAGCAGTTGAATTATAAAAAATTTAATGAAAAATTATGGCAAGACTTAGTTTAATTTCAAATTGAACCACATTTCAAATGCATGTGTGGAATGTGTGGAAAATACACACACAGCACAGAATTCTGTTGCATGGAGAAGTTTTGTTTTCCTCTTGAACAAAACAAATGTCGAATCACTCCTGAAATCAGCTATCCATACAAAGTATTCACCATAAAATCTAAATATTTCATTTTATTTCTCACTTGTATGAAATCAAATCCTGAACTACTACTGCAACGGTTTATTCTTGTGTTTCAGAAAGAGACCTGCAAAAGTCCAGATGGACCTGAAGACAAAGCTGGAGGTGGTTTTGGTGAGGACCGGCTGATCCAGTCATTCAAAGCTCCAGAAGGACCACACTGCAGCGGCCTGAGTGAGGAGAGCTGCTGTTAGATCTGAACAGGTAAAGGGTAATGAACATTGCAAATTTTTTAACAATATTGTAACCTGAATAGGATTTTGAACTGTCATTAATTTTAACATCCAGCATTTATAGTAAACTATTTTTCTCCTGTTTTTTTCTCCTTTCGCCTTTTTGTCTCTACAACAAGATGGTGTTTTTTTCCCAGAAAGAAATAGTATTCGCTGACAGAGACCTGATTGTTGTGACTAAAACACACACAGCTGAACGCTGAGTGCAAACTGGAAGAGTTTTCTGCTGAAGCTCGGAGCCTCGAGATGGACTCAAGATGGATGTGCAAACCATCTGAGGAAAAATGTCATTTTTAATTACTGCAAACAAGAACTTGTTGCCGACCCGGCTGAGTCCGATAAAGGCTGAGAGCCATGTCATCCCAGAGAGTCTGCGTACTTCTCTGTTAAGACCTCAGGGCAGACCTGAGTTGGGCTGGACTTTAGAGAGGGTCTAGCACCCAGAGCCTTTCACCTCTTATGGGACAGAGCACTTCTCCAACTTTGGTGAGATGGTGAACTGTGCTTAATTAAAGCATTACACGTAAAGTGTTTCACAGAACAATCCTGGTTAAACAGTCGAGGCACCTTGATAAAAACATCCTTCTGACCAGCAGTGAGAATTAAAAATTACTAACACTTAATCTGACCAAATATTAACACCTTCTCTCCAAATTGATAAAAACTTATAGGTTTTAAGCTGGGTCTCTTGTCAATTAATTAATAAAAAAATATATATTCTTTGGGAATACATTCTGCTTTTATAAAGGTTTAAACATCAAGACCTTATTTCTTGTCTTTGTTATTTTTATTGTTTTTATTCATGATTCAATGACATTGAGTTTTGCTATATTTTTGTAATAAATTGCCATAAAAGACAAAACTGGTTCCTCATCTTTGAGTATTTTAGCATCTATCTAATGAAGTCACACTTTGGTAAATATGAGTCTGAAAAAAACAAAGGGTGAATAAATATCGGTCAACAACTTTGATCTGGTGCCTCAACAGGTTAAAAAGTGTAGTGCAGGTCAGAAACAGTTATCGCCCTTTGTGCTTCTCTCCTACTACCCCACTACTTTGGAGCAGTTCACGACGGCCGCCACAGTTAATCAGCCGAAGCAAACATAAACGGCTACAACTCATTCAGCTCATTGAGCTGTGATTTGGTATGTTAGTAGCTGAATACTAACAAATTGTAGAGGATCTCCCAATTTTGATTAGAATCATGCAAAGGCAAAGGAAAAATCAAGTGTGACCAAAAGCGTTAACAATGCTTTCATTTCTCAACATGAGATAATCGTAGTTTAAATCTCTGGCAAGAGATTTATTCTATGATTATCCTTTTAGCCACATCTATCATCCCAAACAGAAAAGTAAAGACATGAGTCTGTGTGAATGTTGCACAGTCTGCAACACACAGGGGCAGATTTGAAGGTCAGCCGATAAGAGGGTATTAGGTGGGCGATTGGCATTTCATCATACGATTCATGTATGATCATCAATGAGCACTCAGGAGTGGAGGAGAGGAAAAGGAGGGCGCCAGTAGGCGTGTTCACAGTGCTGAGTGAAACAGAAACTGGAGACTAGATGATGATTATTTAGATTTGATCAGTAGTATGAATGGAGGGAAAAGGAGGAGATGATGTAGGAGATTATTATGTAAGCAACTCTCAGAGGAGAAAAAGGCCATGGAGGCTTAATGTACCCTCTAATCAACAGAGGAGCCAACGTGTGATGCTCTCTTTTTTTATGTGGAAAATTAGCTATTGTCTTCAAGTTTGTTGTTTTTAATAGTCTGCCTTGTAAAACCTGGTAACACTCAGGCAGCGCTGCAGATGGCTCGTAAAGCCAAAACTCCAGCGTCTCCTGCCCGAGTTGGTGTTTGAAAGAGGTGAAAAGAGACAGGAAGTGCCGAGACAAACTGCTTTCTGAAAAGATGAGCTGCTTTTCTTTCCAGCGTGGATGCAAATTTACTGAAGGCGCCGTGATTTCGAATCCGTGAAACCCAGCCAGACGTGATTTATGAGTCATACACATAAACACCGGTGTGTGTGTGTGTGTGTGTGTGTGTG
>NW_013952756.1:126251-129237 GCF_001266775.1 Austrofundulus limnaeus | reverse complement strand
GTGTGTGTGTGTGTGTGTGTGTGTGTGTGTGTGTGTGTGTGTGTGTGTGTGTGTGATGCTTTCTAGGACATGTCTGTTTGAGAATTTTCATTTCTGAAGGATTAAGAATTCAGAGGACGATGAAGCATCGCTTTCTAACAATGGCAGCATATTCTGACTGTTGACTAATTGTTTTGTGGCTTTTGTGGTGAGCGTGAGCACAACTCCACACTCAGCCTGGCCACAAACACATCGTTTTATTTGATTTTCCTTCCAATTTTAAAACAGAAATCACTAAAGCAGTACTGAGGACTTATTTGCGCAGATGCAGAGATTTTTGTGTATTATTGAGGGTATTTCAATGAACATCAAAATACTTCATTGGTTCTCTAAAAGTGTGCTTGTTGACCTTGAGGACAAGACACAAACCAGGAGACAAATCTAGAATTAGACGTAAACTTTTTATTGTAAAGAATAAAGCCATACTGTACCACCAGCTGGACCAAAATACAGACCTTTATTCAGTTTCAAGATATTTTGGTAACGAATCATGGATCACAGCACATCTTTAAACAAGCTCTTCCCTTAAATGGGCCTTACAACTTTGAACAGTTGTTTTTTTTTTTGTTTTTTTTTTTTTTTTGTAATGATTCTTAACACAATGTTGGTTGAGGTTTAATGATTTTAGGGGATTTTTCCACAGAACGTTGAACCAGCAGTTAATGAAGTCACACACTCCATTCTAAATTGTGTTTTCCTCCTTACCTTTTATTACACATGTACAAATTATATATCAACAAAGGGTCATTTTTATCTTTTTTTGTTGTTGTTTATTTTGGGGGTTTTTTTTGTTTGATTTTTACCCATTGTGTCTTTCACTCTTATGATGATAAACATAAAGCTTTGCTTGTACGACCATCAGAGTCTTCAAAAACTTTAATGATTTAACTTGTAGACAGTGAACAGCAACTCTTTGTTTCAGGTTTACTTTTTACCGTGTTTCAGTCGGCCTCTCTTAAGGAGTGAAAGATGTTGTTAACAACCCTAATGAGCCACAGCCAGCATCTTTGAGATTTGTTTTCTTCTCTTTTCTTTACACTTCAGCAGTATATACACACAACACATTGATCTGTTTTCCTTTTTTAGCTTACAAAGTTGATGTTGAACGCTGGCACTCTTCAATTTAGTTTTACAATTTCCTTGTTTCACATTGAAAACAGCCACTTCAGTCACAGATCAGTTAAAATCCCTGTATGTCTTATCAGTAATGTGGCAGAGCAACAAACAGCCTGACAGTAAACGAGGCAGCTCATCGTTCAGAAGTAAAATTATCAATTTATCTGTGAAGAAATAAAAAGCTAATTATTGATTATTTTCAGGTCTTTACAGTGTATCAGAATTATTAACATGTCATCTAAAAACATTTAAAGCAATAAAATACAATAATATATCCAATATTGCACAACACCATTAAATCATCTCTCTTTTCTTTGTATTTTGTTGAATTGCAAATTTCTACATTTTGCTAACAGAACCATGTCACTGTTGGACAATTGTGTTTTTCATCACCAAGGTAAAACCCAACAGGATCTTTGTAAAAAAAAAAAAACATTTCATATAAGGGTCTGTTCTTAGAAAACTGGAGATTTGAGGAGGGGGAGTGATTCCCAGGTGAACAGTAGGTGCCACAGGAGCCACTAATGCAAAGCAAATGCTGCTTTTCCAGCCATAAAGCTACAAGCCTGCTGCCTCCTCTTCATCATTCATCACAGACACACAGGAACAATGAACCATGTGACTTCAGGGCTGAAAAAGCTCAAAGCAATTAAGTGAAATATCACCTGACATGTTTAAAAATCTGTCCTGCTCTATTATTAAAACACGTTTTTTTAATGGCTCATTAGGAAGCTGACTCATTCAGCTAAACCTTCCTGGGACTGAGGACTTAAGTTTTTAAAGTGATGAATGAGAGTACAGGGGAAAAAATGTGCTGAAATGTCTGCAAGGTTGCGGCTTCTTGTTGTAAAGCCTCATGGTGTTGTGGCGCCATCTGCTGGATTAGAGCAGAACTGCAGAATGGCGTTAACTCTTCACAGGAGGCCTGTTATTGTGGATGATTCAATCTGATCAATGAGGAAAAAATAATAAATAAATCCTCTCTTTTTTGAAGAACATAGAGTTTCAGTAAACTGAGATTTCAGTAGCATTAACATATATTTTATTATTGCGTTTTATTATTGCATTATAAACGTCCATGACCTCTCACTAAGAAATAATGCAATATTTTCATGTTGTACAGTTTTCAAAACGTGCTTATTGAACCTTTATATGACTTATAATAATATACATGCTTAATAATTATACTGGAGGAAAATATTTTATTTGCATAGTGTATGCACACTATTTTACTGACTTTCAAAAATGTTTTGTGTATAAATGACGTTTTTATTTTGATAACATTAAATTATTATCATTACTACTCCTACTACTAATAGTAGCAATATTATCTACAATCCTAATACCAACAATTACAGAAAAAAATATGAATAATTGTTAACAATTTCCAGTTGTGGACATTTGTTTTATGTCTTTTTACATATAATGACAAATAAGGTATGAAGTATATAATAAAAAAAAGTTGCAAGGTACATGTAAAAGCGTGTTTTTTACATACCTTACGTGGTAATTTAACATTGTATTTATGTATGTGAAGTTTGTGATTATAATGAAAATAATAATGTTAACATAAACTTAATATTTGAGAACAACTTAGATAAAGAAATAAATTGCATATATTTACAAAAATAGCTTACGATGTCTCATGTGTCATGAATATGCTGTTATAAATATGTCATTGTTTTAGTGGGTTGGATTATGTGTAAATGTCTTTATATCTTTATATTTTCTCCCTCACACTTTTTTCTATTTAGTTAGTTAGTTAGTTAGTTAGTTAGTTGGTTGGTTGGTTGGTTGGTTGGTTGGTTGGTTGGTTGGTTGGTTGGTTGGT
>NW_013952756.1:118091-125891 GCF_001266775.1 Austrofundulus limnaeus | reverse complement strand
GTTAGTTAGTTAGTTAGTTAGTTAGTTAGTTAGTTAGTTAGTTAGTTAGTTAGTTAGTTAGTTAGTTAGTTAGTTTGTTTGTTTGTTTGTTTGTTTTTGTTAACATTTAAAAACAAGGTTTAGATAGGAATTCATTGTCTGGTTTCTAAATATGATTTTATAGTTGAAAAACTATTGCTGTTCAATAATAATCACTTTATCAAAGCGCTACATTTATGGTTGTATTCTTTCAGAAGGGATAAGTTTGATTTTAGTTGTATTGAAGTTAAAAGTTGTAGCAGTGGAGGGACAGGCGGACAGAGACTTTCAAAGTTGAGCGGGTTTAGTTTTTTCCTGCAGAAGAAGAGAAGAGTGGAGTCCGAGCAAACAGCGGCGTCTCTTCCCTCTTCCCCGGATCCTTCAAAACTCCCTCCCGAACCTCTCCCCTTCCACCCTATCCACCCCCTGAACATACCCCAGAGCACGGTTCGGGTAAGACTTCCTGAAATGTATCTTTTTAAATGTTTTTTTTTTCTCCCTCTCCTGCTCAGAATCAAGGACGGAGATAACTCAGTACACCGTAGGCCGCGGGATACGACTATTTCCTGGAACGGACGATGCTAATGCTAGCGCACCGGATAGAAAATTACTGATTCAACCATATGACTGCCCGTGTGTTAGTCGCTGGCCGCTGTGCTTTAAGTATATTTTAAAGCTAGAGCGATTTGACCGATTCAGACGGTCTACCCTTTTCTGTAGCGAGTAGTAACGAATTTAGAAAGTTATGACGGAAGCATTTCGGTGCTAATTTAGCTTCCCAAATCATGTTTGCGTGATTCACAAATTAGGGTGTGTTTACGTTATCCAGTTCGCCCTGTATTTTGCTGTCCACTCACTTTGTGTATCCAGCTGCTGTGCAGTGGCAAAGGAGTGCGAGTAGCGTGCGTAAAGGTCCTAAAAGGAAACGTGGAAGTTGTGTCGCCACGGCTGCACAGTGTCAGGAAGTAGACGTGGCCTTGGGAACACAGTGGGTCATTGTGTCAGCGAGAATTGAGTGGACTCGGGCCAGTTTAGCGTGAACTGCTGAGCTGAAGCGCCTCATTCTTTCTAATGTTGTTAAAGCACAGATCTAGAGAGCTCGTCTGTAAAATGTGAACTGTCTGCATCACTTCATTGATCTGCTGCAACTGCAGTTTTATTAAGTAAACAAAAGCGTCACTGCTTTTACAGTAACAGTACTGTAGTCCCCAACGTTTTTTTGTTTGTTTTCCCCTGCTTTCTCTTGCAGACATCTCAGCCAGAAACCAAAAAAGCTCCTCTTGTTGGCCAGTGTGTGGACTGAACAGCAACAAACATGGAATCAAGTCTGGTTGAAGGAGGACTTAATGTCACCTTAACCATCAGGTTACTCATGCATGGGAAGGTGAGCAGAACTGCAGTCAGTGCACAACATTGTTTTCAACTTCAACTCAAACTTTTATGTTAAAGGTTATTTTTAAGAAAAACAATAGACATTTTTTATAGCTAATAATGCTTAAAGTTGGTAATTTGCAATGCATTGTGGTCTGCTTATACTCACATCTACTTCCACTTTGTTTGAATACGTTTAGTCTAAACCGTGCATTCATGTTTCAGCATCATTTCACAGTGAGGACATTTTGTTTTCCCAGCATAAAATAAATTACATGTATAAATACGTCTGTGTATAATAGTCAATAAAACAAGTGTAAAGAACCAAAACATTAGACTTGAATGCTGACTGAATACTAGAAAGAGCTAAGAACCTATCTGAGCACGTGGTGCTTCGTTTCACACATGTGCATTAGTAATTGTGAAAAGACCAATTTCAGATTCAGCATTTCTTACAACACAGAACATGATGTATTTCAAAACAAGGTGTTTATCCAGCCAAGAATATCAAAATTTTTAATGCTTACTTGTCACAAGGTTGGAGTTGTTTGTAAGATTATATTTTAAAGTGAATATGCGAGCAGCCACTTAAACCCTCACGTTGTGCGTACGTCACACTCGTGCAGCTAAATGGTGCTTTTATAGGCGTCACCAGAAGAACTTGCCACCGTGGCGCAGGACGTATAACAATGTAGCTAAAAGCATGGAGGAATTTCTATTTGAAATCCACTTTATACGTAATTGCATGATTTATCTAGAGAAGTTCATTGTATATAAGAGAAGTATGGACGTTTCATTGGGCTACATCCATACCAGATATCAGGGTGCAAACCCAGTTCAAATTCAGATTGTTTACTAAATGAATTTGCTTTGGATTTGCCTCAAATAAAAGAAAATCTCAGTCCATGTCTTGTAGATGTGTTCTGTGATCAGCTCACAGTAGTGACAGAGGTTATTTAAACAGCGTAGGAGCTAATTTTATAGATTTATGATGTGTTAATGCTGTTGAGATGTAGTTTGACATCACCCACAATACATGCGAATCTTAGGGAAATGACAGTACGTTATTTCCCTAATTTCTTGAAAACGTGAGCGTCCTTTAGGAAATTTACCAGTAACAACTGGTAACAGGCTAACCTGATACAAACGCACAGACACTGTAGGGTTGAAGCTCTTGTAAATCTTGTTGTGTGGTTCTTGACAACTATAAAGATCACCTTTGTCTGGATAACGTTGTTGTTTTTTTGTGTGTACATGGTAAAAGTTATTCTCCTTGTCTCAGATTTTCTCAGCTTACAGTCACACAAAAACTACGTATTGCAGTATTGATGCATCAGTGTGGTATGGAGATTTTGTCCTCCAACATCAACTGAAGGAACACTATAAATGGCATTCTGGCTTTGTAGGAACAGACTTTTATATAAGAGTCGTATATAAAACTGAGCTACCTTAAAATGGTTTCTTCTCAGATCCTGATGCTTAATATTTGGTTCTGAAGCTTTCTGGTCTGCATCCTTCATCGTTGGAACATTGTTTTGCTTCCTCAGTGCTGTTTTTTTGCAACCTCATGGAAAGCAGTTTGCAACTCGCTGCCTTAACTGTAATCCTTCTGATCGTACTGTCAGAGCCAGCAGCTGAAAAGCTGCAGAGATTCACCCACTCCGGTAAGGAATCTCTTGGGCACCGAAGGAGTACAGAGGCCTATCTGCCCTTTCCCTCGTGCCGTGGGAAGAAGGAACAGGTGGGCCTGACAGAAGGGCCGCGAGGACTCCTACACAAGCTGTCAGGCTTTACTCTCGATTTGGGAGAGTCAGAGCAAACGTGAGGCCTCTCTTATGGAATAAAATTAACTTAATCTCTTCCGCTTGTTGTTTCTTGTAGCTTCCTTTTTCACGTTTTTCCTCTTCTGCGCCTGATCTCTGCTTTCAGCGCACATGCAGAACTTGAATGTCACTTATCAAAAATCAATGGCATGATTTGTCTGTTTGAAATGCACTAAAAAGCCCTGAAATCTTTTTTATATACATCACATTTCTCTTTGGAAAGTCAGAAAAAGCAGGAGCTGTAAAGTTTTCTTTCTGAATTGCACTGAAAGAAAGTTGGAACAAAACGTACCGTTTGATGTTGCTCAGAATTGTTGAAGCTGAGACAGACCCATTCAGCTCGGACTGCAGATCAGAAGATAGGAGTGAAACTGGTTTCAACACCAGACTTGATTCAAATCATGATTTTAAAATCAGACTTTCTGTCACTCGATCGTTGCAATATGTGAGGAACGTGACGTTGTAGGGAAACTGAAAAGTGTCTTTTTATTAACGTGGTTTTTTTGGTTCTTTTCTGCAGGAGGTTGGAAGCATAATCGGCAAGGTGAGTGTTTCATTTATTTTTCTTCCTACTGAAATGATGCTATCTGCACCACATTCCTCTGTATGTTTGGTAAATCTGTCATATCTGTCTCTACAGAAAGGAGAGTCGGTGAAAAAGATGAGAGAAGAGGTACAAACATTTCTTTTTCCAACATGTTGGCAAAACAAGAAGAAACCTGTTCCTAAATATTACTCTGTTGACTCTAGTATTATGAGATCGTTTTTATATTGTTTAAATTCCTGGCTGTGCAGAGTGGTGCTCGCATCAATATCTCAGAGGGGAACTGTCCAGAGAGGATCATAACCCTGGCGGGACCCACCACCTCCATTTTTAAAGCCTTCTCCATGATCATTGAGAAACTGGAGGAGGTTAGAAAAGCCTCTCTGCATCTTTGTCAACATGAAGCAGCTGAAGTCTAGATTTTTTTCCAATCCAGTTGATGTTCCGCTTTACCTGCAGGACATCAGCAACTCAATGACTAACAGCACGGCCACCAGCAAACCGCCAGTCACCATGCGTCTCGTTGTGCCTGCCAGCCAGTGCGGCTCGCTCATTGGCAAAGGTGGCTGTAAGATCAAAGAAATCAGAGAGGTTCGTCATCCGTTTATGTTCATGCGAAGCTTTTAATGTAAAGTGTGGCTTAATTGATGTGTGTTGTCTTTCTGTAGTCAGCAGGAGCTCAGGTACAAGTAGCAGGGGACATGCTGCCCAACTCAACAGAGCGTGCCATCACCATTGCAGGGACCCCTCAGTCCATTATTGAGTGTGTCAAGCAGATCTGTGTCGTCATGCTGGAGGTACGAACAGTGAATATTGTGTTGTTATAAGGAGTGCAAATCAAGGCATTTTTTTTTTCATTGATTCATAATTAGCTTCTGATCCATTTTTGTCAGCCGTGCTACTTACTGCTGTAAAACAGCCAGAATATGGCACCTGTCGTGATGTACAGGCCTGGACATTAAAAGCACCTGATTGCATTTTATGATGTTAAACATAAAGTACGTTACAGTGACATAATAAAGGAAAGTAAAGAACGTTGGACCACAGACTGAAATGAATGATGTGTCAGTTCATATTTTAAACAGAACAGTCAAAGGCAACTCTAAAGAAAAACCTTGATTTAAAAGAACTCAGGGTTTCTGGATTCTTACAGTTTTCTGGGACTTTGTTCCAGATTAGTGGAGCATAAAACCTGAATGCTGCCTTTCTATGTTTGGGTCTGGTTCTGAAGCAGAGTGGACTTGAACCAGAAGACCTGAATGGTCTGGAAGGTTGATACAGTGACAGCAAATCTTTGGTTCTAAGCTAGGGCTATTCAACTAAATTGTTCCAGGGGCCACAGTTACTGCGGGTCAACAGCTCAGGGGCCGAACATCCAGCAGTTAAAGTTGTAGAGGTCACCCCGAGTGAAATAAACATGCAAAACTGTCCTTGACTTAAGGTCTCTGACAGGCCTCTTTAAAGAGACAAAACTCTGTTCACACAAACACACAAAGTGACTCAACTCAGTGAATGATCCTTCAATAAATGTGACCATTTATTTACACAAACAAAATCACAAATGTACACTTATTTGTGAGCTTAATTTTCTATAAAAAGTTGGAACAACAAACTTTAGGCTTAGATCTTAATAAACCAGTTGTTTGCAGGCACATACAACTTAGATTTTGGCAGGGCATAAGGTTTAAGAGAAAGAAGGAGGAAGAGTAGAAGGATTAGTTCTTAACTAATCTTTAAAGAATGTGGATTTTGACCAGAGGGCAAGCATCTCAACGAATTCAGCCAGAAACCAGGTACGCTTAGTGATGGACAGCCATTACCTTGACCGAGAACAGAGTCAGCCACCACGGTTCAAGTCGAAGGGAAGATCGTCCAGTTGGTAAAGAACTCTCAGAACCTCACCTAGTCGGACACTTCCAGGCTCACGTTACTTTTCAGTGTCTTCCGCCCTGCTTCACAAGCGAAGATCGGAGATGAGGCTCTTCTGTACCCGTTTCAAAAATAAAATACTTCCGCCACGGAAGTTTCAAAATAAGTTGCTCTGTGTGGCTTTGGTAAGCTCAAGATAATGGACGTGACCGGGTGGTGGTGTACGTCCAGGCTGAGGTTTCCCTTTGACTCCATGGGCCAAACCTGGCAGCCATGCGCTGGTTCTCCTCAGAGAAAAACAACTGCTTCCTCGTCGAAGTACAGGAGTCTTCACACTCTGAGTTGTTAGTTAGTCTCAAGACGTTAGTCAAAAGATAAGAAATGTTAGTGGGATACTGCCAGGTGTTGTTTTGTCTTAACAAAAATTGTTGTCTTCTACACAATTTGTACAGCCTGTTCTCTGGCGAGACACATAAAGACGCTTAAAAGATGAGTTACTGAAAACTTAAAAATTCTTTGTTTCATCTAAAGGCACAGTGTGTAGGATTTTGTCAATTCTTTTAGCCAAAATTGAGATAATCACTAATGACAATAATAAAAAAAAAACATGTCTAATCATTGCAGACAAAGACATTGTTTTATTATTTTTACCTTATAAAAAGCTGTTTATATCTCCATGGTCGCGGGTCGCCACTACAGGCAGCCACCATCTTGCACCGCCATCTTGTCTACGAAGGCTCATGAAGGACAAACTGCGGTGGCGCCGTCAAAAACGGTTTTAGTTGTAATGCTATACATGTAATATTTGTTGTCTGTCATTGTAGCTGGGATAATTTTACTTATTAAAGCTCATAATCTTACCACTTGAAACATCACTAGCCCTGAAGCTGCTGGTAGACATCGCGGTTGGAATTATCAAAGGTTTTTGACACCTGAGAGACACCGTAGCAACTCCTTTGTGTTTGGAACCGGGGGAGGTGGGGGGAGGACCAGGGAGGATGATTCAACCACTAGATGTCGCTGAAAACAACAAATCGTACACACTGTGCCTTTAAGAACATTCATTATAATGATTCAGACAAAATTCACATAAATGCTTCATAATAAAGCTTAACCATAATGCTGAGTTTAGCTAAGTAAAATATCTCAACAGAAGAATCTATAATCAATCACTGTGCTTTGACAGTTACATTTCTAGCAATGATTTGCATTAAAACAAAAGAACACTGAAATAACATTTCTGTGGTTTTTGTTTTTATAAGATTATTCTGTTTATTATCTGATTAAGAAGAAGAAAATGTCTCTTTAAAGTTTAAGAAGACCTGTTATGGTTTTAATTGAAACTCTGTCTCTTTAAAGAGGTCTTCTGAGACCAAGGTCAAAGACAGTTTTACATGTTTATTTCACTCTGCGTGACCTCTACAAAGTCACTACGAAAATAAACCAAGTAATACAAGATCTGTTACCTTTTGAAATAGTTTATTTTGCTGCATTTAACCATGAATACAACATACAGAACCCGTGGGCTGCCAGTTGAATAGCCCTGTTCTAAGCTATTCAGTGATTTCTAAAGTAACAGATGTATTTTAAAGTCTATTCTCTGTGAAGAAACTCAACTAACAATATTATATACTGACGAGTTCTGCTCAAATTTTTCACAAGTAATACCTAGTTCACACAACAAGGTAATTGTGCCAAGTTTTGCCCTTCCGACAATCTTAAAGACACCCCGATTATTGTGACAGCAAGTAGAGGATATTGGACATGTTGAATTGTCTTGGCTTGATTTCCCAGTGTGTGTGGTGTTTCCTGAGGACAAACGAGCACACATTCTGTTGAATGTGACTTGTAGCCAATCAGCAAGGAAACACAGAGGGGAATCCAAAATACAGAAGACCAAACAACTGCCATGGTGCACCAGAAAGTCTGGTGTACGTCGGATACATCTTTTTGTTTTGATTTTCCTCTGTTAAAAATAGTCTACAATGTATCGCTGTTGCTTCTTCCTCATTGATCATGTTTGCTCTGAACTCACGTTTGATCTTATGAAGTCTCGTGAGATTTCCCATCTGACATCTGAATGTTCGTAAATGAAATCTATTTGAAATCTATGTGGTGTGTTGTCAGCGTGTGGCTGTACACCACACCTGTTATATCTATGATTTTTATTATAAT
>NW_013952756.1:108822-117566 GCF_001266775.1 Austrofundulus limnaeus | reverse complement strand
ACAGTCGTCTCATTCAGCTCTGTATATTTCTCCTCTCAGTAGGGTTGTTTACAGCACACGCGATTTCCGGTTAGCTTCTTAGCTTAGCCTCCTTCACAGCAACAACAACACACACGTTTCAGCAGAGGCCACGCCTCCTGCAAGAATCACTTCTCAATAGCAGCAAGTCCAGACCCTCGTACAAAGCAAAGTGAAGGACAGGGTCTGGTTTTTACCAGGCTATTAGTCTGGCTGAAGGAGCACAAAAATACTATTTGTGTTTATTGACCGATATTCTTTTTTTTTTTCAGTCTCCACCGAAAGGAGTGACCATCCCATACAGGCCCAAACCCTCCGGCTCTCCGGTCATCTTTGCAGGTGGTCAGGTAAACAACCAAAGCACTTGTTTAAAGAGAGCCTGCGAACGAGGGGTCCGTGTAGTTTAGTCGTCTATAAAAGCTGCTGTCCAACTTTGTTCTTGTCTCACACCAAGGACAGATGGATATTTGAGTACACTGTGGTGTCACTCTGCCTCTTTCTTCCTAAGTGCTGTTCTCTCCTTGCAGGCTTACGCTGTCCAAGGGCAGCACGCCATTCCACAGCCTGATGTAAGTGAAGGGCCTTCTGTAAGTGATCCAATATATTTGCAACTTCGGTCCAGGGAAGCCATGTCATTATTTGATTTTTTTTTCTGCACCCTTTTTCTGACCAACACCTCCATTTGTCAACATCACAAACCATAAACCCAGAATCCCACAGAACTGTTTTAAACTTTATGCTGCATCAGAGGTGCCATGTTACATTTCACCTCTTCTGCTCATCATCACTTCTTAAAAAAAGGGGGAATTACATTTTAAGTTAGAAGTACATTTTCCATTTTTTTCCCCTGATTTTGTTTTATTTTATTTTTTTCTTTCTCTGTGTGTTGCTTCTGTGTCCTCCCCCTCATTGTTTCAACAGCTCACCAAACTTCACCAGCTGGCCATGCAACAGGGCCCCTTCCCCATTGCACACGGTAACCAGGGCTTCCAGGGTAAGGTGAACATCCTGCAGAATGGGTATTTTAATTAAAACTCAAATATTTTTATTATTTACTCTATCACTGGTTTCTTTTTGTTTAAGCTGGAATGGATGCCTCTGCACAAACTGGCTCTCATGAGCTGACCATTCCAAATGATGTAAGTCACTAATACAGACATGAGGTGTACTTGCCATGTTTTTGTTTTACAGAGAAAGATCAGTTTTCAAAGCACTCCAAATGATTATTTTACCATGTGTCAGACAGGGTTTGTCTTTTAAGATGATTTCTGTTTCTGTGTTGCCCCCATTCCCCAGCTCATCGGCTGCATCATTGGTCGTCAGGGTGCAAAGATCAACGAGATCCGTCAGATGTCAGGGGCTCAGATCAAGATTGCCAACCCGGTAGAAGGCTCGACTGACAGACAGGTTACCATCACTGGCTCCCACGCCAGCATCAGCCTGGCTGAGTACCTGATCAATGCTCGGTAAGAAAAGGCAGCCGGCCACTGCAGTGTGTTCATCACGTTTGCTTTTTCAGCCGCTGGGTTTCAGTTGATACGTTAGTTTTCTTATGTGCAGTTAACCAGCTGTTGGTTGTCTTTAAAATGATTACAGGTTTTTATTATTTCGTTTTACAAAGTAAAACAGTAGGGATGGGCAAAATTGTATCGTGTGAAAGACAGAAAAACTGTTACTTAATTAACAATTAATTTTTCAATTATTAACCTGAGATGGTGACGTTATTTTGTGCGCGGCACACTCTCACTATCAAGTGTGCCTATGAGCCCAGTGGTGGAAGGTGGTGCGAAGCAGCTAATGCTAAAGCTTGCAGTATGCTGCAGCCAAACTGCCGAAATCGGATTGGATCGATGCAGTTTCATGATGAAAATTGCATCATTTTGTTAAAACTGTCGACATTTCGGCCCCTTCTTGTCGCAACCCACCGGCCAAATTAGGGGTGCCAATTTGCTTACTTTTGGGAGATCGGCCGATCCTTACATAAGATTGGTGGAGAAGATCAGTTTTACTACCTCCACAAAGGTCTGAAAATCAACCACTATCCTCTTTTGCTCTGCTGTGAGCACTACCTAATATCCAGTTAAAACAAGTTTGTACTGTTTCAAGAGTATTGTTTAAAGTATTTCAGTAAAATAACATTTCAACACTGAAGTTGTGCTGTGATTTTATAACATCTGACAGTGTCAGCTTTTTAAAAAATCTGTATCGGCCAAAATCAGAATTGGAAGGTCAGACTTTTGAAAGATTGGAGATCGAAGATCGGCAAGAAAACTAAAATCGGTGCACCCCTAGACCAAACCCCCCACCCCCACACAAAACTTATTATGTGGTTGGTCAGAATTTCATGGGAGTGTTCATGCTGAAAATGCTCATTTGCTTCAACTAGTTGCTTAAAAAATTGCTTCCAGAAGCCGACTGCTGTAGGCCAAATACCTGAACGTACCAGCTGATACCAATACAAGGAAAAAAATGCAAATATCGGACAGCCAATGTATCAGTCGACCTCTAGAACCTTCCCGGTTACACGAAAAATAAAATGCAAAAATGTGCCAAAGCTTTTCCCCATTCAATATGGAAAGAAGAGAAAAGAGGTTACATAATTCTGCCAGTTAACCAAGCTGATGGCATGTGTTGGCATGTATTTCTGCAAATTCACCCTTAAACATCCAGTCACTACAATGTATTTAAAAATCATCAAAACTTATGATTTAATGATGATGTTAAGCCTGCACACTGCAGCCACAGTAGAATGTTTATTTGCTCATATGAGCTCAATGTGATGGCCAGCAAATGTATTCTGCTGTATTTTTGCTTCTTGCCTCACACTTGAGCTCAGAAGCTACTGAGCTAGTGAGAGCTAACGTAAATAAAATCCACCCATGAAGACTATTTCTACACCTGCAAAGTGATCTTCTCTGTCTGTCCAGTGTCCTCTCTGACTACTAGCATGTAAAAGTGCCCGGTTGAGTCACTCTCCAGTACTCTGACTCTTCAGATGAAAACAGTTGTGCTCCCAGCTCTCTCAGCTGGCTGTGCATGAGCACAGAGCTCAACCGGAGACCTATTTCAGTGCAGCCTTATGACCTTTCATCATGTGGATTTTGTTTTGGTCAGTGAATGTATTTTAGGAAATGGTCCAATCAGGGCTTTGATTTGTTTAAATCGTGTGTTGGACTTAATGTTTCTTCTCTTGTATGTATTTTTATCTTTAGGCTGTCTTCTGAAGCCACTGGACTCGCAGCCAACTGACATGGAGCATCTTCATCAGCATCTAATACAACCCCTCCCCCTAATTTTTACCAAGAGGTCCCTTATTGAACTTAATGCAAAAACCAAGTACTATAAACTCACTGTTTTCTCCTGTTTTGGTTAGACACCTACTCAGTTGTAATTATGCCATCGCCACAATAATTGTATTTTATTTATTTATTATGTTTTAAATTCTGTTGGCATATAGTTTTCAAAGACTTTCTTCAGTTGTATTTTTCCTTTTTATTTTTGCTGTATATCTTGTATGATTATCTTGATATACTGAAAAAAAAAGTTTTAGGAAAATCTGAAAAGGCATAAATTATGTTTTTCTTATGTCAGATTTTTCTTAGAAAATGTTAAAATGAAGAAAAAAATAATATAGATGGACTGTTCTCTCCCTTCCTTTTAAATATCTATTTATTTTTATTTAATACGCAGTACCTTGTACAAGTAGAATACAATTTTTGCTATTTGAAGCTGTACTTCCTGATCGAGGCATTGTGGGTTTAACGGGTTTTAGTGCGTGAAAAAGAGCTAAACTTGTATTCAGGACAAACTTTGAAGGTAACTTCTCATTTTAAGCTACGTCACATCTCACCTCTAACTTGCCGAGTAATGGTTTTGTGTCATTCCTGTGTTTCCATCTGTTTTATTCGTCTATCGGGACTTTTTGAGCATCATTGTGTACTGAATTGTGAGGAAGGTGGGTGGACCGTGGCCACAAGATGTGGAGCTGAAAGCAAATTACAAAGACCAGAATGATGACGATGATGACGTTCAAATGTTTGTTTTAAATAGAGAAAATATTTTTTTTAACTGCAGGGCTGGGGAATGCTGCAAGGGGCAAAACTAAAAGGCATACTGGTCTTTATAAGTATATTATGCTGAAGTATTAAATTATGATTAACTAGAAGGAGAATTATAGAATTAACACTAGTTTCCTGCTAATCCTTTTTTGCCTGGGTCAGATTTTATTTTTATTTTTTATTCTTTGCAGGATGAAGAAACTCACGTTTTTTGTGCACGTTTTCAAACTATTGTAGATCTGGGTGCAATTAAATTGTTGATGAAATGAAATGCAGAAATAAAAGATGTGAAATGCTAAAACGGTTGTGTTTACCACATTATGGAGCCTTGTTTTGGTCTATTGCTAAAAAAAAAACTTTAAAACAAATAATTGGCCTCGTGTTTCTTGAAGTAATTCACATCGCTCGCCGCCTTTCATTAAAGAGTTTTTGACTAAGATCATCTTATTTTGAAAAAGCAATTTTTATCGAACCTTGATTATAAAGTATGACTTCATGTGTTATAACCATGTTAAAACTCCAGAGAATGTGTTGTACAATGAATGAAACACCTGGTTTTAGACCACAATAATTTATTAGTATGGTGTAGGGCCTCCTTTTGGGGCCAATACAGCATCAATTTGTCTTGGGAATGACATATTCAAGTCCTGCACAGTGGTCAGAGGGATTTTAAGCCATTCTTGCAGGATAGTGGGCAGGTCACTATGATGCTGGTGAAGGAAAACGTTTCCTGACTCGCTCCTCCAAAACACCCCAAAGTGGCTCAATAATATTTATACCTGGTGACTGTGCAGGCCATGGAAGATGTTCAGCTTCACTTTCATGTTCATCAAACCAGTCCTTCACCAGTCTTGCTATGTCTGTTTGTGCATTGGCATCCTGATACACGGCACCGCCTTCAGGATACAATGTTTGAACCATAGGATGCACATGATCCTCCAGAATGGTTCGGTAGTCCTTGGCAGTGACATACCCATCTAGCACAAGTATTGGGTCAAGGGAATGCCATGATATGGCAGCCCAAACCATCACTGATCCACCCCCATGCTTCACTCTGGGCATGCAACAGTCTGGGTGGTAAGCTTCTTTGGGCTAACTCTCCCGGATGTGGGGAAAACGATAAAGATGGACTCATCTTTGCGCTCCTTGCACCATTGAAACTGACGTTTGGCATTGGCACAAGTGACCAAAGGTTTTGCTATAGCAGCCCGACCATGTATATTGACCCTGTGGAGCTCCTGACGGACAGTTCTGGTGGAAACGAGAGTTGAGGTGGATATTTCTGCCGTGATTTGGGCAGCTGTGGTTTTATGTTTATTAGATACAGTCCAGGTCAGCACCTGAACATCCCTTTCAGACAGCTTCCTCTTGCGTCCACAGTTATTCCTGTTGGATGTGGTTTGTCCTTGGTGGTATGCTGACATTACCCTGGATACCGTGGCTCTTGATACATCATAAAGACACATCACAAAGACTTGCTGTCTTGGTCACAGATGCGCCAGCAAGATGTGCACCAACAATTTGAACTCTGGTCACCCATCATGTTGTGTGCATTGCAATATTTTGAGCAAAACTGCTCTTACCCTGCTAATTGAACCTTCACACTCTGCTCTTACTGGTGCGATGTGTAATTAATGAAGATTGGCCACCAGGCTGGTCCAATTTAGCCATGAAACCTCCCACACTAAAATGACAGGTGTTTCAGTTTTATTGTACAACCCCTGTAAATAATTCATCGACCATAATTTTTTTTTTTTTTAGCTGAATATCTGTCTTTTCTTATTGTAACTAATAAAGATGGGATTTACAGCTCTTTGAAAAGAGCAGATCTTGAGAATCGTTCCTTTCAAAGAGCCATTCGGCATGTTCAGTGACGGTAGTGCAATCGACCATTCGGTAGTTAGGAGTACTATGGAGCCTTCGGGTCACAGATCAACCAAGAAAACGTCTGAAGTTGCTATCAAAACACCATTTGAATAGTTTAAATTCAAGAAGTTATTTATTAAAAATCTCATCTGATCCTAGAGAAAAGTTTAACACAAAATTTAACTTTTAACTATTTTACATCACTTTATGTAGTGGCGTACCTCACGGCCTTATGTGTTTATTTGCGCAAGACTACTACTTCCATTCTCATGTCTACCATGATGAAAATTGAGTAACTTCTGTTTATCTCCCACTGACACCCTGTCTCATACATTGTCCCCAGTTAGAAATGTCTTATAGACCAATGCGGTTTGCAGTGTCAGATTGGTCAGAACTTGTTGGGAGTGTTTATGTCAGTGATGGGGGGCGCAGCACTGAATGAAAAAACTAATACCTGGACGTTGCTGTCATAATGGACTGGTTTTTGACAGGGCTCTCATGAGCACAAAGAAGTGAGGATTAAAGGTGTCATTTTTGATCAAACCTTTAATTTGTTTCCTCTCAGGAAGTTGATGTTTTTGAAACCCATTTTTAAAGATTTACTGACAGCAATGTTGAATATTGTCACACAGTAAAAAGTTAAAATAATTACACTACGAGGGTAGTAAGAGGTTGCATTTTATTTCAGTTTATTTTATTAATGGGTGTGGTTTGGAGACTGTACCAGGGGAAATCTTGTAACCCAAAGCAGAAACTGTAGTAACCACTAGTTTATGTTGAGCAGATGGCAGGCTACATGTCTTCTTTTCCATCTCTACAGTTAACTAGAAGAACAAAAACAAATATTTCTTCTTCCAACTCTTCCTCCAACAGCACAAGCCTCTCTTCAAATGTCTACATCATCAAGTAAAAAAAAATCTATCCTGCCATTACTGTTGTTTAGATACTCGGCAACACTCGACCTGTGCCATACTGGAAGTGCTATGGATGGGATTATGATGTTTTTTCCCCTGTGTCGTCTACACTGCACTGTAAGAAAAATACATCCCAAATGATGATCGGTGATCCGCTGTCTCACATCTTGTTGAAGTATAAACCAATATGTGACTCATTTTAAAGATCTGTTCAAAAGATCCAGATTGTTCTCCAACATCACGTAGTTAAGGTCCATCACCCTTATAGTGGCTCTTGCATTGAATTGACTTCAACAGTTAATTCAAAGATTACCTAAAGTTTCATTAAAATTTCTTAAGTAGTCCATGAAATATTTTGCTATCAGAAAAAGGCATTATTGCCCGCCTTTCTTCAGCTGGTGAGATAAATGTTTTTTAATTCAGATGTGATAGGTACAAATGTACAACAATAAATGACACTGAAACATTTTGAACATGCCTCAAGTCTTTGAAAATATTCCTTTATTTCTCGTTCAGCTCTCTTATGTGATGCAACAGTGCAACTGTGGCTATAACATGATCCATCTTCTTAAATAAACTTCACACATTTTTTTTGTATTTTTTTATCCACTACAATGTTTACTGTTGCTCATGATACTTTGCTCTTGATATAATTTCTATGTTACAGATGCAATGCTGTATAAAAACAAAAGAGATCCTTAAACCCAAAGGATACTTAACTTTTCTAGTAACCACCACAGAGAAGTGCTCTACTCCTTAACTCAGCTACTCCTGCAGTATTCTTAAAGGGTCAAAGGAAACACATGAGGTTTTTAAAAAGTCTGCCAACTCCATAAACTGCAGGAGATCTTTCGGTTTGTCACAAAATTGGTACTTCCTCCTTGTTCACGCAATGTTCTCTTAGCTTTCAGTTATTTTAGCTGCATTCATGAAATGTAACCAGAGAGTCAAAACTCTTGGATGTGTTCATGCAGTTTGATAAACTTGCAAGCCCTTCGCTAACCCTGTAGTCACGTCAAAAAAAAAAAGGAAGAAAAAAAAACTACATTTATTTTCAAGTTGCTTTTAAGAGCTGCAACTTTAGGTTGTAGTTGGCGGAAGTAGGGAGTCCAAATAAGACGAGGAGTAAAAGATGTATTGAGTTTACTCCATAAAACACTTCATGTTTGATTCTTTAACGTTTAGCAAAAAAATGTAAAAACACAGAAATTTCAGGCTACATTAGCAGCTAGCACAGCACATTCTGGTCCTCAAGGGTCACTTTCATGAAGGTTTTTCTGATTTGAATGAATGGGTGATAAACAGGCTTCTGGAGAACTTTAAGAAGTAAATCAGTGATTGGATCAGGTGTGTTGGAGCAGGGAAACAAGTAAAATGTATTAAACTGAAGGCCTGTGGGCCAAATGTGGCCCATCTTGGCATTTAGCATGGCCCACAAGAGCTTCAAAAATGTAAGATTCAAATCAGGCATGTGCAGCTTTAATGCCATTATTGACCATAAACTACATCTCCCATAATGCATGTTGATTATTTTACTCACAAAGTAACAATATCCTACCACAAGGTGGAGGTGTACACAGTTTAAAAGTAGCCGGCGAAATTCACCATGTAAAATCTTCATTTTGCTGCATTTTCACCAGCAACTTTTGCTCTGGCCAGTTGTACAGGGAAGTGGGTGTTTCCTACTTAAAAGTTGTAAATTTAAACTGAAAGGAAAAAAATTGTATAGGTCCTCTGGACGGGTTCTTCTTTAATGAAACGTTTCGTCTCTCTTCCAAGAGACTTCTTCAGTCTGAGAGTTTCATAAAGCCTGAATTTTGCCTGAAACTCTCAGACTCTTTTGCCTGAAACTCTCAGACTGAAGAGCCTGAAACTCTCAGACTGAAGA
>NW_013952756.1:101588-107800 GCF_001266775.1 Austrofundulus limnaeus | reverse complement strand
TCTTCAGTCTGAGAGTTTCAGGCTCTTCAGTCTGAGAGTTTCAGGCAAAAGAGTCTGAGAGTTTCAGGCAAAATTCAGGCTTTATGAAACTCTCAGACTGAAGAAGTCTCTTGGAAGAGAGACGAAACGTTTCATTAAAGAAGAACCCGTCCAGAGGACCTATACAATTTTTTTCCTTTGATTTTTTACCTGGATTACTGAGATGCATCAGGATAAATTTAAACTGAAACATTCCTCCAGTGGGAATTCCCTGATAGAAAGTGGGAGAGTTCAGAAATCAAGACGGTAGCTACTCAGCACAACTCATCAGTGAGTAAAACTCTTATTTTTACTTGTAATAGTATTTCTGTATAAGTTATTTCACATTTAGTCAGCCATACACGTAGTACTTTTCACTGTTTAAAAGAGGACATGTTAAAACACTCTTTCTATATAGGAAATACCAGGTAGAGCTCACTTTTTGTTTGTTAGCTCATCTGTAGCAATAAGTTGAATGTGATGTTTGGTGTTTAGTGGAAGTTAAACACAAAACGTCAAAGTTAATGGCCCTTTGAGGGCCCCCATAACGCTCATGTGACCCTGGATGAAAATGAGTTTGACACCCCTGAAGATGCAGGATAGTGGCCCTCATGGACCAGGATTGTACACTCTGCCCCGGTGTAGACATTACATTTTTGCAGGTCAAAGAATTTGTGAAACTCAGCAGCAAGATACCCTGCTCTGTTAGTCATTATTAGTTTATCATTATTTAGTGAGCATCATGTGCTAAAATGTTGGGATCCTTCAGCAGAAGCACCGTCTTGCTGAAGCAGAGGCTAATGTTTGGGTTAGCAATACTGGTGCATTTTTAACATTTTAAAGAAATGGTCCAGAGGAAATTAAGTTTCTCTGGAAAAGTTTTGATCAGTTAATATATTTTATCTTGTAGATAGCTCTTTGAAAGATATCTGTATACAGTATTTATGTTTGACTGGACTGAGACGCTAATGGCTAGCTCAAGAGAAGCCTAAACCTGCCATCCTAAAACAACTCCGATCTCAAATATTTTTTATCAAATGCTATTTTATAATTATCATTTTAGTCCCACTTAGCCATTAGCATGTTAATCTGATCAGAATGAAATTTATATTTTTCCTAATCTTTAAAGGGATAACTACAACAGGTAAACTACTTTTTGTTCATAATCTTTCCACATAATGTCACTTTAACTAAATCAATAGCTACCATTATTTAAAAAGCCTACAATTTCAAAACCAGAAACACTGAGTTGCCCATTTCTTTGTTTTGTGCCAATTAAAGCTGCTTAATAAACTATAAATGCTGTTATAATGACGTTCAAGAGGTAAACTCAAATAGTTTTAAATAGGTCATCATTAAAAGCACAGACTGTCTCAGGGTATAGCTGCGAGAACAATATCCAAAGTAAAATATCTAAAAACAAATGGGTAGCACCTAGGACTTCAAGACAAAGTTGATTAACCTCATTTTCAACATTTTATTTTAAGGACTATGTAAAAAAGAGTCGCTAATATTTGTCAAAACGTTAACATAGTTTTTTTTAAATTCCATTTTCAAACATTTTACCTTGAATTTTTGGGATGTTTCTTACTGAACCCATCCGGTGATATTGCATTTGCATTAAAAAAATAATGAATGCGTGGCCATGTCTCTTTGTGAGGGTTGTTGTAGCTGCAGATGGAAATACAATACACTATTTTTGTTTTTAACTGTTCAAAGGTGCCCTACACTTATTATTATTCAGAAACAAATTCCTTGTGTGTGTCAACATACTTGGCCAATAAACCTGATTCTGATCTGATTTTGATTATTTGTTGAATCTGAAGAGTATACCTTCATGGTTCAATCTAAACGATTCATTTTTCATAGCACCAGTATGTATGAGATGACACTGAACGCCATAAGTGTGTGTCAGGTAACACTTTGATCCTGAATGTGACATAATGTAACTCCACTCTTTCCATGGCAAAGATGTGGTTGGAGAAAAGTGTGTTTTGAGTGTTGAGCTTTAAAAAAAAAGTTTTTTGAACAAAGAAAACTCCAGTGATCACCTGTGTCTTAACCTCTTGAGCCCCGTGCTCCCAGTTACCAGGGGCAAAACAACATTTTCCGATTTCTATTTCTTTTAACTTCTGTTCAAGATCAGTCAAAGAAACAGAAAACAGAAAATGCTGTTTGCCCCCAGG
The DNA here is from genome assembly GCF_001266775.1 of Austrofundulus limnaeus. Classification (NCBI taxonomy): domain Eukaryota; kingdom Metazoa; phylum Chordata; class Actinopteri; order Cyprinodontiformes; family Rivulidae; genus Austrofundulus; species Austrofundulus limnaeus. The sequence goes on along the minus strand of NW_013952756.1, from coordinate 105,596 downwards.
GGCGTGCTAAGAATTACTTCATGCCTAACTACAAGTGACAGAAGTATGCAGTTCATTCCTATAAAATGAAATGTCCATGTTAACGATCAACAGTCTCTGCATGGAAATGACTAATAATTATCTTGTGGTCACACGTTATTATCCCGTTTTGTTTTGACGGGCTCCTCAATATCCAACCAGATGATACAAAAAGGAGAGAACTAAAACAGAAACAACATTCTGTGCAGACACTGAAGCTTGCTGAACCTCGTAAAGTAGTGAAGTTACATTTTGAGTGAACCCAAAAGTCTCCCATCCTGTCTCTGACTTATAAATAAAAACCTCACACATGTACTACGTGTGTTGGGAAACTCAGTAGAAGGTTATTTTTAAGTACTTTCTACTGAGTTTCCTATTAATGCCTTACAATTCATGTTTTGGTGAGATTTTCATTCACTTTAGACGTTTTTTTTTTTTTTGTTTTGTTTTTTTTACTTGAGTGCTGACATATATTAACAAAAAAATAAGTTAAATAAATAAATAACTTAGATACGACTTTTAGGGTTAAAAAAGTGTAAACTTTCACAAAATAGAAAACAAACACATTTGAACCATAAATTATAAAGGTGGAGTCATGCGTTTGTTCACGGGGGGCTGCATACAGTTAAAAGTCTTACATTGTATCTTACAAATAAAATAAAGTTAGATATTTCTCATGTGGCATGGAATGAATATTTACATTATTTTTCATTAGTATTTGATGCATTCGTGTGTGGAGGATCGTGGCGGACCCTCCCGGAGTGAAGGTTAAAGTGTTTAAAAGGTGGAGGGTCTTCTTGTGCGAGCATGTGCATCAGATGGAGGGTTTTTGCTGAACTGGCGCAGTGGCTAAGGTTACCATGGTACCTATTTTGCCTAGGACACCCCTACTTAACTGAAAATGACACATATATGTGATGTCACAAGCTGCCAGAATATCTAACGTCAGGTTATGACAAATGTTCTATGTCATTTGATGCAGGTTTGCCCGCCGACAAACTCATGAGACCCCGTAAGTGGACTTGTCTGAGTGGTGTGGTGGGTGTGAGCCCCTCATGGTGACAGTAATGTACAGCACTGACAGATTGGTGGACGCCTGTGGTGGGAGCTGGAGGTCTTTGCTTGTGTCCCGTGATCTACGGAGGTCCTGTGTGGGGTATCTGAGGTGAGCCCTGATAAGGATGAGACGGCGACACCCAGGCTCCGGCGCTGGGGGGGCGGCTGGGCTCTCCGCTGCCCGACTGGTCCAGCTCAGCACTGTCGCAGTCCGAGTCGTCGCACAAGGCCCGGCTCTGAAAAAAAAAAGTTTATACACCATTCAGATTAGATAGTGAGCGTTTTTTTATTTTTTTTTATTTTTTTTTGACTGGAACTAAAAATATTAATTCAAGGTAATCCTCTGAGGTGGCCATGTTACATTTATTTAGCGTTTATTTATTTATCGTTATTTAACCAGGCAAATCCCATTGAGATCACAGATCTCTTTTGCAAGGGTGGTCTGGGCCTGAAGGCATGTTGTGCAAGTTTTTGGTCAGTGAGGGAAACCGGAGTACCTGGAGAAAACCCACACAAGCACGAGGAGAACATGCAAACTCCACACAGAAAGACCCCAGGTCCACACCAGGGATTGAGCCCTGAGCTTGTTGCTGTGAGGCGTCAGTGCTAACCACTGATCCATCGAGCTCCAATGGACAGTTTGGTTTTGTCTTTTCAGATGACGTGTGGATTAAATCATGCCGATCAAATTAAAAAAAATTTCTTTGAGAAAAAACTTGAGCTAAAATAATGGAGTTATCCAAAAGGTGGTGACCATAGAAGCTTTCCAAAAATAAGACCTTGTGTTGGCGTGGGTTGTCTATGAAAAACACTATATTCAAACATAGGGTGGTCCACAAGTGAACTTGGTACCTTAGGCCAATGTTGATCAATTTTGTGATCTTGTCATCTGACCTGCCGCTCGATGTTTGGACATTTGGCTAAAGAGAGGGGGCATAGCTTCCATCTAATCACCACCTGATGGTGAGTTGGATCCAGTGGTAGGGGAGGCTGCAGAAACCCAGACAAATGGTGAGTTTCAACTGTGGCCTTCTGCAGGAGCCTCATGTCCGTGAAGTTCTCAACTCAAACCTCCAAGAGAGGTTGTCACATGTCCTGGGGGGAGATCAGGGACAAGGAATTCAAATGATCCATGTTCAGGGCCTTCCAGGAGCTGCTAGGGTTGCCACCCCTCCCTTAAAACACGGAATCATCCTTTATTTGGCCAATAAATGCTGCGTCTTGTTTTGAACCAATGCAGGACGCGTTTCACAATGTCCAATGAACATGTCCCTCTCATTCACACCAACACTTAAAAAGCCCCTCCTCTCCTCCCCCCAGCTCCTCTCCTCTGTGTGCTGCTGCCTGCGTGTGCGTCTGCTCTCACTACACTGTTCATACAACCTGCGCCTTTTAAAAATGTCCGCTACACTCAATATTCCACCACGTCCTCAGAGCTAAACGCTGACGAAAGTCCAGACATGACATGAGCAAGAAGAGGAACATTGTCAGCGTCAGTGGAGATGATTACAAGACAAATAAACAAAATAACTTGGTTACAAAAATACAAAACAACACGAGGGAGTCATGGGGTTTGAACAAATATAGGCTGCAAGCAAATAGGTTATTAAGATAAAATAAGTCCACATAAAATCAGGAACTCCAAAATGAGAACATGTCATTCATGGTTTATGTGCCTTTTGATTATTATAGAAATGAATTGAATGCATTTAATGTGTGAACTCCGTCAGCTGACAAATTAGTTTTTGTTTTTAATCCTATATGTGAAACTTGTCCAGGATGATTAGCAAATTAATAGAAAAATTCTATAAAATCATTTTTAGACTTTGCTAAAGCTAAAATAAAACAAGTTTCCAGTTTAACTTTAGGTCAGGAGATATTTTTGAGTTTTATCACTTAGTTACAACCTTAATGGAGTGAGGACAGAACCGGACAAGATGAGTGACATCTTCCACAGAGAAATCTGTCAGATTTAAACCTTTGATAGTTTTCTTTGCCAGGGTAAATCCTGTATATGTGTTTTAAGGACTCTTCTTTTTGTTTGTTAGAAGAAAAAAGATGTCTTACACCAGTCACTCTCACAGAGCAGAGCAACACTGCAAACGTGTAGCTAAAAACACAGTGGAGCCAAAGATCAGAGTCAAAGTGTTTCAGACTCAATCATCTCTGAGACTGATACATGGACATTAGGTTGGGACTGACTTATTATCTGCTATTTTACCAGAAGATGTCAGTGAATGGATAGAACACATTTAAATTAATGTTTGGTTGAATGTTTAGGATGTTGAGTTTTTGAAGTTGAATGAAGGACCCCATCAGTCTTATAAGATTTCATGTCATTTATGACGTGTTTTGTTTTTAAAGAGATTTTCTTTTTTTTGTTTTTCAATGAATGAATAAACAACATAATTTATAGCATTAGCCAATACAAATATTTTATATGGCCATTTAAAAAACAAACCTGCTAATGGATTAAGAGTTAATAAAGACATTTGTTTAAAAACTGTCTTGTGAAACTTGAGCATGGGAGGAATTAGGAGAATTTGTGGAGAAGGACTTTGGCAGGAGGTTCTGGCAAAATGTTTGGTGACTCAGAAAGGGAAAGCAGGCCTCGTCCCAGGCTGTGTTTGGTCTGGATGGAAATGTTGACCCAGACTGGTGATAGTGTTAATCTGGAGAACCTTGGAGAAAATGGGCACATCCCGAAGGTTTTTTCCACTTTCCCTCTGCTGCTGGGAAGCATTCGATAACTTTCAGTGTATCACCAGATTTTTTTTATTTAAATTTCCCCCCTAGAAAATTGAGAATTACAGCGGGTAAAATAAGTATTGAACACGTCACCATGTTTCTCAGTACATATATTACCAGAGGTGCTAATGACATGAAATTTTCACCAGATGTTGGTAACAACCCAAGTGATCCATACATACAAAG
>NW_013952756.1:90860-100500 GCF_001266775.1 Austrofundulus limnaeus | reverse complement strand
ACATCTGGTGAAAATTTCATGTCTTTAGCACCTCTAGTAATATATTTACTGAGAAAAATGATGACGTGTTAAATACTTATTTTACCCGCTGTATGTAGAAGCCATTTCCTACATTCTGGTGTATTTTATCAAATTGTTAAACATAGTTACCTAAAAAGACACTGGATATATTCTTCTGTCAGTCAAGTGGAATCCAACACAAACAAGCCAACCAACACAAATTTGGAAAGAGAGACAAAAACAAGGGGACGTTGAACACTGCTTGCACTCATTACATACACATAACAAAACACCAAATAACCAAAGCCAAAACATCCAAACCAGTAAGTCAGGTGATGGGGCACATGGCCCTCTATGAACAATAGAGCTAATCAAGCCTATTGTTAGGCGATGGCCCTCTTTTGCATGTGACTAACCTGTTTGTCCATGTGGAGGCAGTGCTTATAAGGCTGAGTTCAAATGAAACTCATCAGACTGAAGAAGTGTCTTGGAGGAGAGACGAAATGTTTCATTAAAGAAGAACCCATCCAGAGGACCTACTTATTCTTTTCTTTTTGATTTTTTCTACCTGGATTACTGAGATGCATCAGGACAATCAAGTGGAATGATTTCATTCATGAATCCACAGAACTGAACTAAAAAATACTGCAATACCTACGGGCTATTTGTCCGTTTCTCGAAAAAAGTAAAATTTACATCTTTAACTTAAAACATTTGCAAAGAACAAGCTTTCTCAAATTTAAAATCACCGTACTGCACGGTAAAGCGCCGTTTCTTCTGCTGCGGCTTCTTCATCTGCCTGACCTTCAACATGCCTGATCTGCTATTTCAAAAGTTTACCGCCCCCCTCAGGTGGAGGCTACTCATATTCTTTGTCATGGACCCAGCAGCTCACTCAGTTGAAAATGGTGAGCAGCAACTCATTAATTCAGTGTTTATCTATTGTGTTTTACATTTATGACTTGAATAAAGAAGATGATGGTTTGTGTGAACTGGATATGATTTTGTAATGGGAAGGGGGTGGTCTTCTCTGGGGTGGTCAGCTTGTGGTCTCCACTGCCTATTTTTGCTGCATCTGTAGAAACTCACAGATTAACATCCCCCCCACCCCACCCCACCAGGAAGAAATACCACAGGAACAGATATGCATCTCCAGCCCAGAGATTAACGTGCCAAAAGATGTCAATACTGTATGTTTGTTTACAGCCCTGATAGGTCTAACAGAAATCTGTTTCTTCACGCAGCGCTGTTACGACACAGACAAGACTTCAAAAGCATTCCAAAATTATCCGTTTTCTGTATCACCTTGATGCTCAGGTATGGATCCACGGTACCTCCTGCTGGTGACCTGCAGCTGCCAAGAAGAGATGCGACCCATCGACTTTCCAAACAAACAGCTTCTAATTATGTGGAATTAATCTACCACGAAAAGAAAACTGTATGTCTTGCATGTTTCTCACTACAAACTCACCTTTCCTCAGACAAACCCACTCCTCTGATTGAAGGAGACCAGTAAATAAACCCCTCTTGTTCTGCAGCTCCTTACCCCACCCCCAGTTTTCCTGGACCAGTTGATCCTACTAGTAGGTACTAGTACATCTGCTGCGCAAATGAGGACAGGAGAACTTATTTATAGTGGCAGAGCGGGCTGGAAGATGGAAGACTGTATGTTATTTATTGTTTTTATAACGCCCTACAGGCTCTGACGTTAAATCAATTTGAAACTGAGTTTTTAAAAAAAAAATTGTAAAACTTGAAAAAATTCTGACATTGCTCTATATGACTGTACACCTGCAAAATGAGGGAAACTCTGTGTAAATTACGGGCAACCTGTGCAACTTGACATGTATGAGGTATTGTCCTCAGAAATAAAAATAAGACCCCAATCATCAAATGTGATTTTAGTTAGCTTGCTTGCTAGAGTTTTGGCTTAATTCTTGACAATGATTTTAAAACCATGGTTCCGTACGAGCCCGAAGGAGCAAACCACTTTAATCCAGGGAATAAGATTGTGGAACGGTCTGGAAGATGAGATTAAAAAGCCAAGATCCTTGTATAGATTAAAGAGAATGATAAGTATTCTGAAGAAATATGGAGAAGCATACGTGAATTAATGCTAATTGTTGTTTTGAATTAGTGTTTTAAATTTAGCTTTGATTTACGTTTTTTGTGTGTTTTCAGTTGTTTTGATTTTTGTTGTAATTGACTTTTATTTTGAACATATTTTGGGTATAAAAAAGGGGCAGATATTATAAGATTTATTCTTCTTCTGCTGCCTTTTATTTTATTTTGATTTTATTTTGATTGCAAGTTTTTTGTTATGTATTGTTACAAATAAAAATGAATAAAATGATTCAATTCAATTCAAAATGTTAATTTCCTTTTTCAAATAAACAGAAAAGAACAGAGTTGAGCCTTTAGTTGATTACTGCATTTTGATAAATTATTACAGTACACACTCTGAGTCTCAATGGTTATCATATTTATGCTATCTGATCTCTTCTTATGTGTTTGTGTTGTGTATTTGGTCTCACACGTCTCACACAGAGGCATGCAAACTTCTGCAGAGCTTCTTCACCTCATTAGGATTCTGGCCGGCGTCCAGTTGAGCTTTGCTCTGCCCCACAGCTCCGTCCCTCTCCGACAGGCCGTCGGACGCCTGCGTCGGGTCTGTGTTGTCTGCCGGGATCTCTGACCCCTGAGAGAGGAGGTCGTCGCTCCGATCGTCCAACCTGTCGTCGGTGTTGGTGCTGACCACGTCGGGGGTGCCGCAGTGGGAGTGGTCAGTGGTGTGTCCCTCCTCGCCGTCCGACACGGACAGGTTCTCTGAGCTGAAGGTGGACACCGACTGGCACTTGGTGATGCTGGTCGGACGCCTTGTGAGGCACAAACGAATGACGCAAATAAGAAACTATTCTTAGTTCTCTGAATGGATCTGGGACTTGTCAGAGGCTGAAGACGATTTCGGGGGGATTTTTCCAGTGACAGCAAGTTACTCACCGTCTCCGTGGCAACTCAACCTCACTGTCGACTTCACCCTCCTCCTCCTCAGATGACACTCCACGCCTCTGTAATCATGAGGAAAGACACAAGTAAAAGAGAGCACGACTCAAAGTATAATCTATAAACACAGCCGGTTCGGATGTTATCAGTCCATTAAATGGATGTTATTAGCAGTTATCAGTCCCATTGAATGGCTTCAGACTGTCCCGACTGTGCTCCCTAGTGGGTTACCAGTGCCTATACATTGGAATGCAACTATCTGCTACCGCCAGAGTCCGGTCTACTTTGCCATAGCCCATGTCATTTTCTCTAAAATTAACCTTAGTGGCTTTATGCCTCATATTAACCAGCTGACAGTCTGAAGCCATTCTATGGGACTGATAATGGCTAATAACGTCCATTTAATGGATTATAACATCCAAAGTGGGTGATAAGCCGCCGTAAAGGATATGAACTGATTTTTTCGCTGCACCTGTTTGCGTGTGATAGCTGCCCTGTACAAGATGGCTGAGGGTGTGAGATGTTGTGTCCCGATTCCTCCTGATGCCCCTCGAGGTATCCTCACAATGCCGGCTCCCTCGTCTTTGTCCTCTCCGTCGTGAGGAAGGCGAGGGGATCCCAGGGACGCCCTCCCCGCCGCCGCCCCCCTCCCACACGGAGAGTCCGGGCTGCTGGAGAACGGGAAGGACGCGGCGTCCTCGCTGGGGGTGTCGCTGCGCGGCGGAGTTTCTGTCAGGTCATCGAGACCCGCTGCCCCTCCCTCTGAACCCCCTAAACCAGCAGAGGCGCTGAGGCTGCCCCCGCGCTCCAGCCCACCCGCAGAGGGCTCCCCTTGTCCCTGGCCCTCGGCCTCCAGGGCGGTGCAGATGAGGTCGGGGCTGGAGGAGGACAGCTGCCTCTGCTGCTGCTCGTGGCCGAGGCCCCGCAGGGCCGCCGAGGGCTCCAGGAGCTGGTTGGAGGTGTTGGTGCCGGTGCTGTTGGTCTGGGGACTTTTCTCTCTGCTGGGGGAGGACTGGGTCGCCTTGGGAACAGCCAGGTCCCCGCTGCTGCCCTTTCCGGGCTTGCGATGGCGGGTCTTTACTCTCCGAGACCGGCTGGGAGACGTGGAGCCCCGGTTGGAGCAGGCTGGGATGGTGACTTGCATCACAGAGGAATCCATTTTGGGAAGGATTACCTCAGACTTCAGGATATCTGGCCTAAAAGAGCCGGAGGAACGAGTCAACAACTCAACAAGACACATTACATCAAAATTCACCCACTTTCATTTAAATCTTTTATCAACTAGAATAATAGCATCTCCTGCAAAAGTGCAGTGTGAATGCAACAAAAGAAAAGAGATTGCTGAAATGTAACTGAAAAAGCAGAAAAAGACTAAAAAGGAGTTGAAAAACCTGAAAGGGCATGTTTGCTCATTTAAGCAGACAACAGCTCTGAAATCAACACAAAAACGGTGAAAAAGAAAAAAAATTGCTAAAATTATCAGAAAGCAGCTGAAAAGCAGATGGAAGCTAAAATAAGCTGTAAAACACTGAAATTAGCAGAATGAAGCTGAAAAGGGTCAACAGAACAGGTGAAAAAAGGCAGTAAAATGTTGTAAATGGTACAAAGGGTCTGAAGCATTTTGAAGGAAACTCTGTTCTTTTTCAATGAGGAAACACGTGACTGAAAAAGCTAAATGTTTCAAAAAGCAAAATTTGCACAAATAAAAGAAGTCATAGCAGGAACGTTTTGATTTATGAGTTGTTGAAATAGAACAAAACTTGTGTAACGAGTGACGTGCCGAAAAATGTGCAGATCTAAAAAATGTGAATACTTCATAAACATTCACACTATTGAGACATCTTTAAATAAATTAAATTAATAATTTATTTTAAGAAAAATAATAAAAAATAATAATACTACTACCCACTCCTTTTCCTGCCAGAGTTTTAAATTAAGATCACCTCATGTTGAGAAGTTTTAGCCAGTTTTAGCTGTTTTGGTCAAACTTTGAAAAAATAAAAACGAACCCATCATGTTTATTCTCATGTAGTATTCTGTGTCATCTCACATGATCTGGCAGCGTTTAAAGTATGTTTACTGAATATTTCTCAGGTACTACCAAACCAAATATTATATCTGTAAAATCCACAGAGGTGTAGATATATCTCTGATGACTAAAGTGGATTAGTTGTAGATACCATCTTGAATTGGGCTGACTCAGATTTAGATATCATTTTCTGATATTTGTAATACTCGCCTTGTTTATGAGCTATTTCGCTAACAGACACAAACTGGAAAAAAAAGGCTGAACGAAACGAGACCTCGCACCTCTTTCCTGAAGGCAGTTTCTGAGGGACGTTTCTCTTCTTGATGAGTTTGTCCATAGAGTTGGAGGAGCTGTTCTGTCTGGAGCTGTGGTGCTTGAACAAACTCGGACACTTTTTATCCAAAGACTGCTCTCTCCTGAAAAAAGGAAAACAAACATAAAAACACTCAAGATGATGGATCTGAATTGCAGACTGATCAAGTCTCTATTTTTTTCTTCTCCAAACATGTTTCGGGTGACGCTCTCTGTACCTCTGCAGCTCTTTCTCTTTCAGCTCCAGCTGCAGCATCACAGCGCTCAGCTCCATGTAAAGGTTATTAGCCCTCTCCAGCTTCCTCTCATAGTGCTCACGGATGTCCAACGCATGCCTGAAAAATAAAAAGAAGAGGACGACGTTAACAGAGCATCCAGATCCTCTTCAGCAGCAAGACGTGGGGACGGTGTGGGGGCTTCATTATGCCAGGTGCCAATAATCCGACACGGATCGACGTTTTGACTTTACATCAAATCAAACATGTGAGACGAGCCAAACCTGAGCTCCTCTCTGCGCCGGTTGATCAGTTCCTCATCGAGCCGGTGCAGACAAGTGCCCTCAGATTTAATCTTCTCAAAGTGCTGCTTCACCTCCTCTCTCCATTCAGCCTGATGAGAGCACAGTTCTGTTAACCTGCTCTGTCCGCCAGGAGCCCACATTAAAGTCGATGAATCTCACTGATTACCCTGTGTGTGCGCGCGTGTGTGTTTATGCTTATATACAGCGGCATGCAAAACTAATGGATGTGATAAAGCTCTAAATAAATAAATAGGCATGCAAGTCTTTGAGGTCCCTAGTTTAATTTTTGTCTTTCGTGGATTTAAAATGTCCAATAAAAAAACAAAAATGTTCATCCCTCTGCGTGTGAAAGTGACAATAACATTTAAAAGTGAAATGTCTTTAAACAGAAAGGCAGCAGTCACAGTAGGGCCTTAGTGTTAAGGCTAACTAATCACAACAACACCAGTATATTTATGAGAAATATCCAGGGAAATACCACGCGACCCTGAAAAGGAAGAAGCGTGTACAGAAAATGGATGGATGGATGGATCCAGGGAAATAGAAGGACTAGAAGCTGGTGGTTGAAGCCACCTTAAACAAGCATTTCATAGTGGTAAACATGTATGTAACATGTATGCTTTTTTCCCCTTTTTGTTCTCTTTGATGAACCTTTTTATCATCAAGTGTCTTAGTTTTAGTCAAAATTCCTGAAAAAAAAAGTTAAACTGAGGGTACTGGGTGTTTTTATTCAGAGTTTGAGGCATCCGTTAAGATCAAAAATAACAACTGATTAATGGGACAAACTTTATAAAGTTTATACTATAAAGCTCTGACATGTGTCTTCATTTAGACTTTCATAAAGATGAAATAATCTGTTATACCTCAGTAATGAGTCTCTTAGAATGAAAGTTTTATTTAAATTATCTGCATGGATTTCGTTTAAAAAACTAAAATGATGCACTGTTTATGTTTTTGTTTTTTAGTGATTCGTATTTGCGTTCAATTTATACAACATCAGCTCATGAAGCAGTGATAACCAGGAAGATATCCATACCTGAGACTTAAAGTATGTTTCCTGCGGGGTGGACAGCACATCAGCTGACGCTATATCCAGATGAAGAAGGATCTGACGAAACGAAGGCCTATTTCTGGGCTTACAGTTCCTGCAAATCCAGAATAGGAAACACAGCTGTGTACACTTACCATGGAAGACGTGTAAAATCAATAAAGCTTTTAAACTACCAGCTAACTCCTCCTCATGCAACTCCAACACTGCTCTGCTCTCGTCTGCTGTCATCTCTGCAGGACTAACTGATCGTTTCCAAGCCCTGCTCACCAGCACTGCCGGAGGAGGATCTTGAAGCCGTCTGGGCAGCTCTCAGGTACGGGCAGCTGCAGGCTGTTGTTTCCAACACCCCAGATGATGGCAGATGAGTCCACGTCTTTATAAGGAACCTCCCCGGTTAGCATCTCCCACAGCACCACTCCAAAGGACCTGCGGGAGGTTAGTTTATAACACTGAGGACAAGATATGTATATTCAAAATATATATTTCTGCACAAATATAATACATATATATATATATATATATATATATATACAGTGGGGAAAATAAGTATTTAGTCAGTCACCAATTGTGCAAGTTCTCCCACTTAAAAAGATGAGAGAGGCCTGTAATTGACACCATAGGTAGACCTCAACTATGAGAGACAAAATGTGAAAAAAAATTTGAGAAAATCATTTTGTCTGACTTTTAAAGAATTTTTTTGCAAATAATGGTGGAAAATAAGTATTTGGTCACCTACAAACAAGCAAGATTTCTGGCTGTCACAGACCTGTAACTTCTTTTTAAAGAGGCTCCTCTTTCCCCCACTCATTACCTGTATTAATGGCACCTGTTTGAAGTCGTTAACAGTATAAAGACACCTGCCCACAACCTCAAACAGTCACACTCCTAACTCCACTATGGTGAAGACGAAAGAGCTGTCGGAGGACACCAGAAACCGAATTGTAGACCTGCACCAGGCTGGGAAGACTGAATCTGCAATAGGCAAGCAGCTTGGTGTGAAGAAATCTACTGTGGGAGCGATAATCAGAAAATGGAAGACATACAAGACCACTACTAATCTCCCTCGATCTGGGGCTCCATGCAAGATCTCAGCTCGTGGGGTCAAAATGATCACAAGAACGGTGAGGAAAAATCCCAGAACCACAAGGGGGGATCTAGTGAATGACCTGCAGAAAGCTGGGACCAATGTTACAAAGGCTACCATCAGCAACACACTACGACGCCAGGGACTCAGATCTTGCAGTGCCAGACGTGTCCCCCTGCTTAAGCCAGTCCATATCCAGGCACGTCTGAAGTTTGCTAGAGAGCATTTGGATGTTCCAGAAGAGTATTGGGAGAATGTCATATGGTCAGATGAAACCAAAGTAGAACTATTTGGTAAAAACACAACTCGTCGTGTTTGGAGGAAAGTGAATGCGGAGTTGCATCCAAAGAACACCATACCAACTGTGAAGCATGGGGTGGCAACATCATGCTTTGGGGCTGTTTCTCTGCAAAGGGACCAGGACGACTGGTCCGTGTACATGAAAGAATGAATGGGGCCATGTATTGTGAGATTTTGGGTGCAAACCTCCTTCCATCAGCAAGGGCAATGAAGATGAAACGTGGCTGGGTCTTTCAGCATGACAATGATCCCAAGCACACTGCCAGGGCAACAAAGGAGTGGCTTCGTAAGAAACATTTCAAAGTCCTGGAGTGGCCTAGCCAGTCTCCCGATCTCAACCCCATCGAAAACCTTTGGAGGGAGTTGGAAGTCCGTGTTGCCCGCCGACAGCCCCAAAACATCACTGCTCTAGAGGAGATCTGCATGGAGGAATGGGCCAACATACCAGCAACAGTGTGTGCCAACCTTGTGAAGACTTACAGAAAACGTTTGACCTCTGTCATTGCCAACAAAGGATATACAACAAAGTATTGAGATGAACTTTTGTTATTGACCAAATACTTATTTTCCACCATTATTTGCAAAAAAATTCTTTAAAAGTCAGACAAAATGATTTTCTCAATTTTTTTTCCACATTTTGTCTCTCATAGTTGAGGTCTACCTATGATGTCAATTACAGGCCTCTCTCGTCTTTTTAAGTGGGAGAACTTGCACAATTGGTGACTGACTAAATACTTATTTTCCCCACTGTATATATATAGGCCTGTGTGCTTTTGTCTGTCACATTAGCATACTTCGTGGACCACATAAGGTATTTTAATAAAATTGTACATCTCCATCTGAATAACATTTGGCCTCAAGATGACCGCCACATCCACCTGACCTATTCAACTAAACTGCTCAGGAGGCCACAGTTACTGAACGCCAATACCTCAGGGGCCAGACACCCAACAATTAAATAAATACAGTGTACTTTAATTTTTTCTGATATACAGGCTAATTTGAGACAGATTAGATCAGTGTTTTTCAGCCCTGGTTCTCGAGGCCCACTGTCCTGCATGTTTCAGACCAGTGGGGTCCAAAGTCAGTCCTCAGCAGACCTTGATGGCAAACTGAGGAGGCTTAGTAATTAAGCACTCATTAGGTTCAGCTGTGTTGAACCAGGGCTGCACCTAAAACATGCAGGACACCGGCCCTTGAGGACTGACTTTGGACACCACTGGTTTTAGACGATTCCCTGCTTCAACACAGCTGATTTCAATTGATAACTGATTAACAGGCTTTTGTTGGACTGCAATCATCTGAAGGGAAACTATATATATGTATGTATGTATATATATA
>NW_013952756.1:87210-90770 GCF_001266775.1 Austrofundulus limnaeus | reverse complement strand
TATATATATACAGTACATATATGAACTCCAGTTGAATAGTCCTGCCTTAGAAAATACAAAAATGGCTATAATTCAGTCAACTTTACAGATGTTGAGATAAAATTAGGTGGTGTTGAAGCCAAGAGTTATTCACAACACAAAAACCAAGAGCTAACAAATCGAGTCATTTCTGTGATTAAGACTCGGATAAAGGTGACTTCTACAGCTAACAGACTGTAGAAAAAGGTTTTGAGCTTAGATCTAGAGTGGTAGTAGCTGAAAGTCATTCACAACACACTCTGAGTGCTACATGTTACAGCACATTTGTTTGTGCTGTTTAAGTTGACCCAGTTTGTCTGTTAGCAAAATATTTCATATTCCAGTTAGCAGATCTTAAAGGAAGTAACCACCGAACAAACAAATAAACTGATTAAATTTTAGAGCCAACTCAATTCAAAATGCTCACTGAACTTAGAAAACTCTGTTAAAGTATTAGCCTGTAAGTTAGTGTGGTAGTAGCTGAGAGTCATCTCCAGCACACACTTTGAGCACTAACAGATCATGCAAAGTTTCACAACTGTAACAATATTTTCAAGGTTTGACCAAAACAGCTGTAACTCCATCTTTTCTGAACAATCAATGACTTTAGTTTGAAGTTTAGACGTAAAGGTTTTGAGTTTGCCGATGTTGTTGAACCCAAACCAGGGAAACGGTGGTCAGGCCTACCATATGTCCACTTTTTCTGACACGGGCTCATTGCGGATGACCTCAGGAGCCATCCAGGCCACGGTGCCAGCAAACGACATCTTGGTGCTCTTGTCACTGAGCTCCTTCGAGGTGCCAAAGTCGGAGATCTTCACCATGTCATCGTGTGTGATCAGCATGCTAGAGTGGAAATAAAGCGTTAACTCAGAGAAGAAGAAGAATCTGCTCTGACAGCGTGCTGTCTTACTTTGGTGACTTGAGGTCTCGGTGGATGATTTTGTGGAGGTGTAAGTAGTTCATGCCGCCGGCGATGCCCATGGACCAGTCGACCAGGAGGGAAGGGGTGATCTTGCGGCCCGCCCTCAGCACCTCGTACAGCTGGCCCTGAGCACAGTACTCCATCAAGATGCAGAAACACGGAGCCTGGGTGCAAACGCCCCTGAGAGGAAGCAGATCATTCAGACAACAGAGCGCAGCCGAACACAAAGCAGGGCCGCAATCAGAGCAGCACCACTGAAACGTTCCCACCAGTTCCCTCACTTGAACGTGATGATGTTTGGGTGCTTGAGCTTCCGGAGGTGTTTGATCTCCGTCTCCTTGATGTCCCGGACTTTCTTCACGGCCACCTCCTCTCCGTGCAACTTGCCGAGGAAGACGGCCCCCTGCGCCCCGCTGCCCACCCACTGGAGGTCTGAAATTTCCTCAAAGGGAACCTCCCAGGACTCTAAACTCAGAGCAGAGAAAAGAAAAACATCACCGCTGATGTTTAAATGTGACTTCTTCAGGTGTGGCACAGATTAAAGATTTTCTCACAGGAAGCTCGTTGAAAACCTGCAACAAAAACCAGTCACTGTCAGCTGATTGTGACAGAAAATATATTCATCTGGTCACATTACATCCACCATCTTCAATGTATTTTACTGAGTTTTTTATGACAGACTAACACCAAGCAGCACCTGAAATGTAAGGAAATTTATAAAATATGTAATTTTTAAGGTTTTAGAAATACGTTTTTGTAAGTGTGGCACATATTTGTATTCAGTTCCCTTAACACTGACTAAAATCAATATATTATGTCAAATATTCAATATTTCATGAAAATATGTTATCTAACAAATTATTATAATAGAAATACAAATGATCTTTTCCAAATTTTATTTTATGTAGCAACACAACATAACAAATAAATAAAAAGATTAAGTTTAGGAAGACATCATTAGCATTCCTTTCTGATGTCCTACCAACAACTTTTTCATTTATTACACCTTAGAGATAGATTTTATCACAATCCAACAAATCATGTAAAAACAAAAACCTTCACTAAAAATCAAATTATTTGACTTTAAAATGAGAAAATAAAACAGATAAAAAATGTGAAAGGGGCAATATTATGTGTTTCTCAGGCATAAGTATATTTAAATTCTATACCATAATAAAGTATCTATGTCATCTTCGGTTGTTTTAAAAATGTTGTTTATATGTTTAAATAGAAAATAAACTTGACTTCTCATCATATCTGTTTCTAAACGCCTTGAAATTGGCTTCTTCTCTTTAAGAACCACCTTCTGCTTCTGTCACGCCCATTTCAGCATGGGGCCAGGTGTGTGTGTGTGTGTGTGTGTGTGTGTGCTCTGTGATGAGGAAGCTCAGCTTGGAGACACAGCCCAGAGGAGGAGCTGGTCCCAAAAGGTGGTTCTAGGCCCAGCCGGTGGTTTTTGCTCCCCTGCCTGGCTGCCTCAGGACACTACAGGATTTCTCCAACATGCATGAATGAGTCAAAGCAGGACTCTGAGCATGTTTTTGATGAGAGGATAACATTATAACAGGATATAAAACACTAAAAAGCTGCTTTAAAGCTGATTATTTGCTGCTCTTTTCACACCAAAATCAAAGATTACTAAAAATATATATATTTTTCTCGCTTTGAAAGTCGGCCAATTGTTATGAGAAGAATCCACTAAATACATAGACAAAAAGAAAAACCATAAAAATATTTCACATTTAAAATATTACCTTTTGGGGCCAGAAAAAATGTTCGCAAGGGCAATTTTTGGCCAGCGGGCCTTGAATTTGATGCATGTGGTTCAGATCAAAGCTTATTTTTGTGTTACAACGGCCCAAAGTCCAGACCTCATACTGTGAATCTGTCCCAGTCTGAGTGAGCTCGAGCTTTTTTACAAACAAGGATGGGAACAAACACGCCACACTTCTCAGCTTCTTCATATTTTCTACCCTTTTTTCTTCCACCTTACAGCTGTGTGGTACTTTGTGTCGATCAATTGCATCAAACCCCAGTAAAACACTTTGAAGTCTGTCGTTTTAGCATGACAAAATGCAACGCACATCCAAAGAAAAGACGTAAACGAAGAAGAAAAAGACAAATCCACTCAGAGCCTAATGCGTCTGTCACTCTGACATCGCTTAAACGACTGTGAAGAGTCGGTCACTTAAAGACGGACAAGTCTGGCAGAGAAAAAAAAGAGACACGCAAATCAATTCTTCATGAGGTCCACTGGAGGGTGGAGTTCTCCTGGGAGCAGCAGAGGATGCACACGATCGCTCCTCCTTCTTCTATCTGAACTGACGTCGGGTCGAGCCGGGCGCCGAAAATGCAGGCAGCGCTTCCAGACAAGATAGTGAGTACGCAGTGATGGACGTCTGGATATTTGATTAGAAATAATTAGTCTCAAGTGGTGTCCCTCATCTGCCACTCTAGATACTGCACTTTTTTACTTCTCTACATTTACCTCACAGCTGCTTTTCAAATTAAAACCTAACATGAGCATTAACAAACAGTTTATATTAAATTCATTTCTTAAAGGGCTAATATTATGTGTTTCTCAGGCATATATTTAAATACTATAACATAATAAAGT
>NW_013952756.1:81725-86068 GCF_001266775.1 Austrofundulus limnaeus | reverse complement strand
TGTGTGTGTTGTGTTGGGGGGGTGCGCTCTGCCATGAGGAAGTTCGGCTTAAAAACATGTCCCAGAGGCGTTTCTGGTCCCCCACCTGTTCTAAAGTCAATAATGAATATAATGTTAAATTAAAATATTGTTGAAAAATTTGCAATTAACTGACTAGACTAGTTGTTTCAGCCATGATCATCTTCATTCTAGGCTACATCTGCTACAGTCTGTCCTGCTGGATGTGATGTGATTTGTGTCATACAGGTCTGAAGGAGTGAGTTCAGTCCAACAGGGTGTCAGAATGGTTTATATTTACACTTCTCATCCAACCACAATCAAATTCACTCTATCCATGGGCTCCATGAATCTAGATAGATTTATATTTATTAATGTTTTCTGAACAATGGAAAGATGGAATAAAAACAAGTCAAAGTTAAATAGAAATGAAATACTTTCTGCATTTTTAAAAAGTAAGGAGTAGAAAGTACAGATAATTGAATTAAAATGTAAGAAGTAGAAGTAAAAATTAGGTTGAAAAATAATTACTCCACTAAAGTATAAATAACCCCAATTTCTACAAAAGTAAAGTAACAAAGTATTTTCACTTAGTTACTTGAGACCTCTGGTCAGTTGTACACATACAGTAGTACTTTTAAGAGGATGTGTTAAAACGCTCGCTGTGTCTAAATACAGGGGCTGTGTCTGACGAAGCCTGAATTTTTCGGCCGCTTACATCTCTGCGAATGCGTCCTCATTTTGCAGTTTTTCCTTCTCGGACCACCATATCCCATAATGCATTGCGGGTAGAACAGAGACTTTTTCCTGCTCATAATGGCAGACGAAGCGAGAGAAAGGAGTACAGTTTAAAATAAAAGTCTGGCAGTAAAAATCAATGTTTAAAGCGGTTGTGTTGTTAATGGTTTTTTCTTTCTTTTGTACAGACATGTTTTTAAATGTTATTCTTGTCAGAAATCAAACAAGCTGATGTAGCAAAATAAACATGCACCTACGGTGGTCCATCAAAGGACCCAGCCCCTGAATTTGGACACAGCCACTGTTTCTATACAGGAAATACCAGGTAGAGCTCAGTTATTGTTTGTTAGTGGTGCTCAGCCATAGCAAAGAGATGAGGAATGTAATGTGTTTAGTCAAAGTTAAACACGAAACGTTAAAGTTATTTATAACTGACCCTTTGAGGGCCAACATATGTGGCACTTGCTGAAAATGAGTTTAACACCCATGTTTTAAGCTATAAATCTACTTTTTGAGCTTTTTGTGATACACATTATATTTTTATGTAGATCCTAACTACTTAGGTAGAAGGACAAACTAACTGCTGGATCATTTAGTAAAGTAAGTAGCGAGTACAATTTAAACTCTACTGAAATGAGTATGTACGTTTTATTCATATGCCTTAGTAATTGCATTTTTGTATTTAGGTTTTATGGACCACAGTTAGACTAGCAACAACTGCTGTGAAAGCTAAGGGAGATCCAAATATAACAAATTAAAACCTGAAATAATCAAATAATTTGAATATCTCATGGCTCGCTCGGTTCATCTGTGGGTAAGAGCAGATAAGAAGAATACATTTCAAAACAAACTGAAAGACTAAACAACGACGAAATCAGTGATTATTTATTACCAGCAAATGCATAAAAATGTTTAAATCCAAATCATGTTAGAAGTAAAGTTACAGCATTACATTTTTACTAATAAAGCCTTAAAATTGCACTCCTGGCTCATAAAAGGTCTTTCATTGCATTGACACCAACATTTCACCTCATCCACTGTTTTCTCTGCCAGAATTCACAAAATTCAGCAGCTAAACAAAATAAATGCAGTGGCGTCCATCAAATATAACAGCAGTTTGTTTGTACAGATAAACCTCTGACTCCTACCCACAATGCTGTGCGTGCAGAAAACTAATAGTCTATTTCTTGTGGGGTCATTTTAAATATAAACAAAGTTAGGATGAGGCCGTGTTTCTCACTGTGAAGCATGGGCTCTTCAGTCTGAAAACATTTAGAGCTGAGACCAGCTGAAGGAACGTTGTCACATTCTTTTCTGATTGTAGCTGGTCCACAGTTGTGGGTCTTCTTTGCTAGATGTTGTTGTATCATGACGCACTGAATGTTTGAAAATGGTGAGATGTCTGGACCGCAGGCAGGTCGATGCAGTGGATTAACAATGACTTGTTCAAATAAGCAAGAAGCCCCCCCACCAAAAAAAAAAAAAACACACTTCTGAATGGGAGGGTGTGCCCTGTGTACACTTTTCTGGACGGAGGGTGCCTTTCATGTCTGTTAGCTATAATGCACCCCTATACCATCAAAGAAGCAGGTTGTTTGACCTGTGGGCTGATAAAAGAGCAGATGTTTCCTCTCCTCTTCATCACAGAGGATGCTGTGTTTGGGATTTCCAAAAAGAGTTCAGAACGTTTCATCGTCTAACCACGGAACAGTTTTCTGTCCAGATTTCAGATCTCTGGTTCACGTGACGTTGTTTCTGAATGGTGTTCACATGGCCTTGTCTTTGCGTGATAGAGCTTTAGCCTGTATTTTTGGATGGTTACTGCAAACTGTGTTTACAGGCACATGTTTATAGAAGTGTTTGTGAGCCCAGAACAGATCTGTTTTTATTTTAGTGACACAGGTGAACCTCTGCCATCTTTATTCTGAGACAAACGTTTTTTACAGCTTTTTGTTGCTCCTGATCTAATTTTTTCTTTAAACTACCTTATTTTTTTTCCACAAACAACAGTTTAAATTTGATTTTTTTTTATCATTGTGAATTATGTGTTTATGAGTTTCACAAATCATCACCAGCTGTTTTTTATTGACAACATCCCAACTTGTTGAGTTTAATACTCAGACATTTAGCCCCAGCAGTGAGGCGGGACTTACCTTCGTGGTTATGTTTGTGTTCAGTGGAGTATGCCTTCCCAATCATGGTCCACACTGGTTTCAGGCACCCAAACAGTCCCTCCAAAAACCCCCCGCTCCCTGATTGGAGCCTAATGTTCTCCGACGGTCTCCGGACAGCGCCGGCCTCTGGGCTGTGCCCCGCCACGGCCCCGCCGCCGCTGCCGCCGCACTGGCAGGCCTCATGTTCGTGGAGTTTCAGCACGCTGTTGTCAAAGTGGGCCGAGGGTCCATCACTGGGACTGGGGCTGCTGCCGCCCGGACCCCCCTGTCCGCTGGGGTCGATGGACAGCACGTTACGGAGGACACACTGCGTGGGGGTCAGGTCCGTCTCTGGGGTGCAAGCAGGGGTGTCTCCATCGAGTCGTCGATAGGGCGCTTCTGAGATGGGGGTGCTGAAGCCTGACAGGGAAGGGGAAGGGGCGTGGGGCTCATGGATACAGGTCCCACTCATCAGGGGCTTCCCCAACACAGCAGGTTAGGGAGGATGGAGGGGTGAGGAGAGAACCTGAGGAGCACCAGAAAAAAAAAGGTTAAAAATATTTAAGTGTGGTGAAATAGTTCGGATGCAGCGCTCACTCCTTCACGGTTCACCTCTAAACTAACTCCTGACCTGTTCAAGTATCTATAAAACTTTTAACTAAATAATAATAAAGACGTGTCCTTGAATAACAAACAAAAAATAAATGAAAGAAAACAAACCTCTTCAGTTTGTGCTGAAATGTAGCTGAGTGTTTAAACTGTCCTTAAATCAACCTGGAATCAAAATAAAACACTTAGATTTGATCAGAAAGCTGCTGCTGAGCTTTCAGGGATATTAAAGATGGAACAGAAACAAAATATGAGTATTTCCACCTGGCCTGAAGTGTGTTTGCATTGTACATTATTTAACCCTTTTAAACTATAATGAAACTTTTAAACCTTAAATCCACATGTGGACATTACCTGTGCAAAGCTGCTAAAATAAACTAGACAGGAAAACAATACCACCGATAAATGTTAGGAAATCTTTGGTTTTTATTTGCAAAAATGATTACTTTCTTCTTACTTGCATAAAAAGATTTGTTTTGAATGTTTAGTTGTTGTTGTTTTTTTAATTACCCACACATTTGTTTCTCATCCTGTTCACATAAAACAATGAGAAATGTTAATGTGGAGCAGATTTACACAAAAGCATGTTTTAAAAAAAACAACAACTTTAAAACATTTTGGTTTTTGGTTCGACTTGTTTGAAAAAAAAAGGTCAAAGATATTCAAAACGTATTTACAGATTTGCCATTTTGTCTAAATTGTTTCCTTTCTGATTCAGCTGCTTGCACTTTTAACCGTTTGGATGTAGAAAAACTTTTTTATGAGCTTTTAGCCAAAATTCTCCAAACATGTCTGTGTTTAAATAGCAGATCTGAGAAGTGACCCCTGTACCTGCAGTGTGGAGCT
>NW_013952756.1:79720-81614 GCF_001266775.1 Austrofundulus limnaeus | reverse complement strand
AATAAATACTGCTTTTATCAAATCATGACTACAGTTTTTATCTTTTCTAAGAAATAAAGTGAATTACTGTATGCTATCATTAATACTAAGTAATAATAATTGACTTATTTTTCTTAAGAATATCTCAAGACCCTCATTTTAGGGTTTTCTGACCCACAGTGGGGTCCTCGCCCAGTTTTTAGTCACCATGCTCAGAGTTTCACTCCTGTTCACTCCAGCAGACGACCACTGCAGGAATATCTCTGCTTTAGTTGTTTGTTTGATTGTTTTTACCTCTGCTCTATGTTGAAAAATGACAGATTTAAACCCATTTAAATCAAACCTTTAAAATAACGTTATGCAAACAATCTGCGATCTCACGCAACGTGTTTGCATTCAGGTTTCAATCCCTGCCAAACCAAATTATAACTCAGCATCTGTAAACTGAATTGAATTGAATTATAGCCACTTTGTGTTGCTTAAAGTCAACTAGCAGAGGCCATCTTGAATTGGGTTGACTCCAAAAGATAATAATCAGCTGTAATCCAATGATTAGTCTAAAAAGTTGAACTAAAACCTGTCTGGTAGTTTATTTTGCTGACAAACACATAGAAACTCAGCGGCAGGAAACAATGTGACATGCATGTTCTTCAAACACAAAAACTCAAAGAAAAGATCTTTATATTTAAGCACACGATTTAACCTATTTTGTCCCATAACTGTTATATTTTCTTTTAAACTTCACTCAGCCAAAGTGAAACAGGAAGTGACATCAAAGGGGAACTCTTTAACAAAAAAAACCTCCCTGGTCTTTGTTTATTGAAACAATATTATTTGAACTCTAACTCTTCTTCATCTCTCCCTGATAGAGACTAAAAATAATCTAAAGAAACATCAGATTCTTCTCTACAGTCTGGGTTGTTGGCTGTTGTAGCAGCACTCTGTTCACATGCAGACATTCCCCTTTGACATCACTTCCTGTTACTTCACAGGCAAATATCTCAACAACTGTTCATCTCAGCAACATGAAATTTATTTTGCAATATTTTATCAATGTCCTCTTTCTAAAAATGTATTCATATTTAATACAAAAATTTGACGTCACAGGCGCTTTAAATCACAGTTGGTCACAAAGAGATAGATTGTTCCAATTTATTACAAACAATAAATAAAAGGTTTGTTGTGTAAATCAGTGTTTTTACAACAAACAAAGTGATTCTCAAAGACCTGAAAACCTGTCATATGATCATCTGAAGGGTGAATCATCTATTTGGTCCTGGATCAGGTTTTTACTGGACTTGTATTTATTTATTTTTGCACACAGCTTTAAGGACTAGTGTTGACCTGCTGTAAATCCTGACCTTCTTCATGATTTTAACCCCACTCTGAACAACATGCTGTCATGGTTCAAACGCTGGACAGAAAATAAGTTCAAACGTAACCAAAATCCAAACAAACTTGCCAAAACTTCTGAAAACATGGAGAAATATTGATTGAGGCCATATTAACACATTAGACTGACGCCTGGCTGCAGCGTTTAAAGACATTAGTGGTGATTTGAAGCTTCTTTCACAGCTCTGTGTTGGTTTCAGCACTGGACAGCTCCAGAGACAAACTCTCAGGTCAGCACTGTGGATCTGTTCAGTGCTGAAATCCTCCTCTTCTTCTTCCTCAGTGTTTTCATCAAACTTTACATGAACTTTTTCTGTCGTTCAAAACAACACAAAACACCAGAAATGGTGCTGTCGTGACTGGAGCTGAGGACTGGAGCCAGTAGGTCCCCCAGTTTACCCACCTCATTTTTCACAGGCAAATCCAGGCTGAATCATACTGAAGCCTCATGGCTCCGTGTGTGTGTGTGTGTGTGTGTGTGTGTGTGTGTGTGTGTGTGTGTGTGTGTGTGTGTGTGTGTGTG
>NW_013952756.1:77986-79670 GCF_001266775.1 Austrofundulus limnaeus | reverse complement strand
GTGTGTGTGTGTGTGTGTGTGTGTGTGTGTGTGTGTGTGAACAGGAGCAGAGATGTGCTTTATGAATGAAGTCCTCAGCTCCTGACTGTCACCTGTTCTCACCTGTCCCAGGATCAGTGTGTGACGTGGAGCTGAGCGATGATGCACCAAGTCCAGTGTGTGTGTGTGTGTGTGTGTGTGTGTGTGTGTGTGTGTGTGTGTGTGTGTGTGTGTGTGTGTGTGTGTGTGTGTGTGTGTGTGGTGAAGAATTGCATAACCTCCTCTCAGTCAGTGTGTGTGTGAGAGAAAAGCACATGTACCCGATTCACATAAAGGTCCAGCAGCAGCGTCTGCAGCGACATGAGTGCGTAAAAAAGACCAAACATCCAGCGGGCCTGTGCGACTTATTACACACACACACACACACACACACACACACACACACACACACGCACACACACACACACGCACACACACACACACGCACGCGCGCGATCAATCTTTAAATAACCGAGGATGTGATGATGACGCTCAGCAGCACGATGAGCTGCGCTGTGGTCCGACTGAAAAGTGCCGCAGCGGCTCAGGAGCGTTTCAGTGCACACACATGATTCTTTTTTTTTTTTTTCGCTCCCCGACGCTCGGCTCGGTTCGACGTGAGCCGCGCGACGTAGCCGAATCAAGGCGCGAGACGCCTAATAAAAGAAAAAAAAAAAAAAAAAAAAAAAAAAAAAAACAACCTCCGGTCCGTTTGCCATGACTCGGAGAGCAGCTTTGGAAGCAGGTAGCATGACATTCCCCCATACCTTCCTGCCTGGATGGTGTCGCGTTGCCAAGTGAAGAAGGGGTGGGCTCGGCTTGTCGACGCGTCCGCCTCGTTGTTTGTCTCCGGCTCCCGGGGCTCCAGCGCCTCGCGCTCCGCGACTTTCACCTCCCTGGGAAGGAAGGATCCCGGCGGGTACAAATGTCTCACCCAGAACCGGGGGACCCATGCAACGTGAGGCGCGTTGTGGGGGGGATCAGGGGGAGCGGGGGGGAGAGGGGGAGAGAGGAGCGCTGTCTCCTTCCCAGCGCTGAATTGACGTCACGGAAGTGCGAGTTGTACCGCCAGGGGGCGCCAAAAACAGCACTGCAAAAAAATATTTATTTAAAAAAAAACTTCATTCGCAAAATCTGTGAACTCAGACCGACGTCATTCACTGAGTTTTATCAGAAAGGGATAAGTGGGTGGTCCTGGATCAGCACGGGCTTTGATGCCCCTCAACATTAACTCTCCCTAAATCCTGAGTGATCCACTGGCTGCATGATGATCTGCAAAAATGTGTTCAATGACTCAGTGACAGTTCTGCATTTTTAACTAAACATATCAAAAATAATTAAAAGTTATAGTAACAGTTTATACAACTCTTATTCCAAAAGTCACTGAGGTGTTGTTTAAAATGTAATCAATGTAATAATTGGCTAATTTCATATCAAATTTTACTCATAATGAAACATAATAAACATGTCAAACATTTAAACTTTAAAACTGAACCTATTCTGAAAAAAGGGCAATTTTGTATTTGATGGTAGCAACAAATGTGGAGACTGGGGCATAAAATATCTGTAAAAGTAAGGACTACAAATAAGAAATAGCTTTAGGAGCATTTGGCAACAGGTATATCTATCTATCTATCTATCTATCTATCTATCTATCTATCTATCT
>NW_013952756.1:75327-76730 GCF_001266775.1 Austrofundulus limnaeus | reverse complement strand
AGTTCCGACAGGTGCAGCACCTCCTGAATAGGATGCGGTTCCACAGACATCCGGTCCAAATATTACTGGTTCCGTTTGGTTGGACACATCAGCTTCCACACAAGGATAGGACAAAGCAACTTCAGGTAAGTTTGAGTCATCATCACAGTCTATATTAATCACACAGGATTCCACAGGTGTTACAGAAACATTGGCAGAACCATTTCCATCTTCCATAGGGATCTGAGAGATCCACTGATGAGTGCGAGCAGTAGCAAYCACAGAAAGATCAGGATCTGGAAAAGTCTCAGTGGAAAGTTTCTCACTCCCATGCGTTGTTGAAGCACTAGTAGAAACCAGGGAGGCACAGTCATCAGAATTAGGCAGGACTGGTAGGAAGTTCACACATAGCAGCAAGTTGCGGTGGACAACTTTTGACAGACCAGAAATGGGATCACGCACTTCAAAAGTGTGGGTTTGGGGGTTAGTCTTGACCACAGAATACACCACCTGCCCCCAACGGTCAGCCAGCTTTTTGCGTCCTCGTTCTCCTTTGTTTGCTATGAGAACTCGGTCACCAACTTCGATCTCCACTCCTTTTACTCTTCGGTTGTAATAGTCAGCTTGTCGCCTCTGTTCCACACTTGCCTGTGCTTCTGCCAACACCATTGCTTCTTGAAGGTCTTTTCTCAGCTCTTCAACATACAACGGAAAAGACATTTCACTGTCATCACTCAAAGAAGATTTGAATAGAACATCCACAGGTAGACGAGGGACCCGTCCGAACATAAGGTAAAAAGGAGGAAACCCAGTGGTCTCATGAGGTGTGCTGTTAAACATGAATGTCAGGGTGTGTAACATTTGAGGCCAGGCCTGTTTTGCTCTTGGTGGCAAAGTTCTGATCATATTTCCCAATGTCCGGTTGAATCGTTCAGCCGATCCATTCCCCATTGGATGATAGGCTGTGGTATGGGACTTCTTTATACCAGAGATTTGAAGGAGTGCAGCTATTAATTCACTCTCGAAGTTGGCACCTTGGTCAGAGTGAATCCTCWCAGGGAAGCCGTAATAACAGAAAAAGTTGTCCCATAGTTTTCTTGCCACCTGTTTGGCAGTCTGATCAGGGCACGTAAAAGCATGAGCCAGCCTGGTAAAGTGGTCCGTCACAACCAAAACATCAACAGGTCTGTTGCTGGAGTCTTCGGCTGTCCAAAAATCAATGCACACTAACTCCATAGGAGCTGTGGTTCTGATGCTCTGTAATGGTGCACGGCCATCTGGCTCTGGAGTTTTGCCCATCACACACCGGGCACAACACTTCACATAATTTCTCACATCACGTTCCATGGAAGCCCAATAGAACCTCTGCTTCACTAATGAGAATGTCCTCTCTTGACCCTGATGGCCTGCATTATCATGACATC
>NW_013952756.1:65683-71259 GCF_001266775.1 Austrofundulus limnaeus | reverse complement strand
GGTGTACCTAATAAAGTGGCCGGTGAGTGTATATAGTGTGGCAAACACGAGGAAGAAAAAAACGGTTAATTTTAGTAGCGTTTAAATGGCACCCCAAAAGTTACTGTAACAGCTACCTTAGTAAAAACAATRAATATTGTCAGGCCTCCCAACATAAAATTTACTTAGTGTCTTGTAAAAAAAAAAAAATTCAGTTTTTTTTCCGAAACCAAAATAGAGGTCAATGCTAGACAGCAACTTGTTAATAAAAAACTTAGTCCAACTTGGATTTCCACAAAAAAAATCACCAGTAGTCCCGAAGCTCGCTGGATGTCAGATCAGCAGATGATCCTTGGCAGGGTCACGGCACCATATGTAACCCCTTTATTTACGACTCGTCACCAGCGAACTGAAGAACCACACACTCARGAMAGGACTTCTYTTGGCTTCACACCATTTATTCACACCAACTGTTACAGAAAACATAAAAGTGGTTGGTGGTGGTCTGATCGTAGCTCCTGCCCCTTCTCACAGAACGTCAGGCAGCAAAAGGGGATGGGCCGCCAACTTTTAACAATGTGATCGTATAGTTTTTAAGACAATATAATTTTCATCAAAATAAAACAAACACATAAAACAAACATAACCTCTCAAAGATGTTACAAATGAACATTCCTTYCAAAAACATAACCATACCTGTTACAGAAAACATAAAAGTGGTTGGTGGTGGTCTGATCGTAGCTCCTGCCCCTACACAGCTAAATGAGTAGTTATTTCACTAACATCATTCAAGCACGAGGYACGGTTGCTAACAGCTAACGACGCTAACAGATTCAGCTAATTTACTCTCCATACGCGATAAACTGCAGCATTACAAACTCTTAGCAGTAGAATTACAATAGAAGCAGAATCACAACATCACCTAACCATTTTACTCATCAGAAGTTTGTATATTTTTAGCTTGAAACTTCTAATAAATCACGGAGCTTCATCAGTCCATACCTTCTCACAGAACATCAGGCAGCAAAAGGGGACGGGCTGCTAACGTCCTGCAATTATATTTACCACCACCCGCCACTAGGGGACACCAAAACCACATAAACAAAAAGAGCCCTGAATGCATGTAAGATTGGATTAAAACAGTTTTCCCAGACAATAAGAACACATTTTATAACTCCTTGCAAATATTTGGTACAAAACAAGTAAAATATAAAAAATCTGTAATTGTATTTTGACAAAATTCAATAAACAATAACAACCCTGTTACATACAGAAATGTGCTCTGTACTTTCCACCGTCCGAAATAGCACACACACACCCTTCCTTCATCTTAAGACACACTTTGACTCTTTTCTTCCTAAATCACCACCTTACATTAAAAAAACACATTAACAAGCACAGTACTTTAGTTAAATCACACATTGCAATTAAGCATATAATCATTACTCAGGTTACATATATATTTGCCAGTATTAAAATTGATAATTTTAATAAATCACTTCTGTTCTCTCTGTTTCTTGACCTTCTTCTCCTCTTGGCCTCCATTTCGATCCTTTCTGTGGCTCCTCTTCCTGTCGTGCTCTCTTCTCCACTGAGGGTCAAGAGGGGGCTCTGTGGGTCTGATTCCAACTCTGGCGGTGATTGGTGTGGTCGGGTCTCTTGACAGGAGTCGAGTGTACTTTGTACCCTCCGCTCGGCAGACTCTCTGCTGCTGTGTACTTGGAGTGTGATAAGGCTTACATAATAAACTGACAGTGTGTTCATGTTTGTTTGACTGCTGGTACACTGAACTGCATGTTTATTGTGCATATTTGTGTGTGCCTGTATGTCTGCGTGCACAGCAAGGTGGGTGTCTGTGAGGTTTGTCAAGCCTGTGCTTCTGTGTGTGTAACTGAGACTGAGTGTCACGCTGTGTGTATATGTGTATGTCCTGGACTGAGGAGTGCGCTTGAAGAGGACGCTGGCGTGAGAGATTGTGAGCATAACTTAACTGATTAAGTACAACAAATAAATTAATAAGTACCTAATAAATAAATACAGTTAATATAAATAAATACAGTTAATAAATTTATAATTTAGAAAGGGAAGGCGAGTTTGATCGTGAGACTTTGGACTCTGGTTGGGGTCCTTCAGGACAGTTGGTTTGGAAGACTTTAGGAGTGCAGAAATGGGTATGTTAGTTAAGAGAAAGTGATAAAGTTCGTAAGATGTTCTTGTGGGTAACAGGGGCCAGGAATTGGCATGTTAAGTCTCAGAAGAGTATTTGTTGTATACAGTAGTTGCTGTAGGGCCAATTGGTGTATGGTTGCTCCTTAATGAATTTTGTTGTTTGATACGTGGTTGAGGTTCTTGCAGTTTGCTGGTTGGTTGTTGTGGTACCATTGTATTATGTGTTAAGTATTCAGAATATTAGTTTCACAAGCAAAGAGCTGATTTTTAAGTAGTGTGACTGTAAAGGACTAGTCTGTCTGTCTGTTATCCAAGGAGTTAATGATTTCAGGAGTTACATCATTCMTTGCCTTATACCTGCTCAGTATGTTTAAAAGACCAGTGGGCCGACAGGGCCTAATACCCCAATTCTTTCTCAGTAGTAAAAGAGGACAAAAGCAGGCCTCACCAGAGGAAATATCAACATGGAGGTAGAAAAAAGCCAGCAGGTAACAGGGAGTGTGGACAGAGTGCATGAATTATGACAGGTAGACACGACGTAGTAGTATGATCATCTAAAACACAGATAAATATTAATTTGACTAACTCTCAAGTTCTTCTTAACAGGTGTGAAATTCGACAAAAGAATAAGTATAGTATAAATGTTGTTTTGTGTGTCTGTATGTGTGGCCACTGTCCTGTCCTGTTTGTATGTGTGTCATGTATGTGTTCACGAGTCATGACTCATAGGATTGGAGGAAAATAATTAATTAAGTTAAAACCYAACAAAATTAAAGGGTAAAAAGTACTTTATGGGAAAATGAATTGTCTAATCTAACATGGATTTTTGGAATTCMATTTCATTTCATTATATTTTATTCTAGAAAACTTTAAGACAAAATTAATTAAGGCCTTAACTTATTGTTTATTGATTGTGTTGTATTTATCCAAGCAAAATGAACACCGACTTTATTTTTTGTTTTGGTGCAGGAACATTTGTTAAGGGTGGACAAAATATAAACAAATAAATAAATAGGTTGATCAAAAGTCTGCAAGGGGGTATAAATGAAATAAATTCTACATTGTTATGAAGAGTACAGATGAAAACAGGAAATTTTGATACAATTACTCAAGTTAAGTGCTCAACTACTTAAAGGGTTTTTTGCAGATGGTACTACATTCTTTTGCTTTGGTAAAAAATATATATACAGTATACTGTATAATGTATAAAGACCCAGACTTCCCTCTCCCCAGCCACTTTGACCAGCGTGTTCAGGGGAATTCCAAAGCATTCCAAGGCCAGCCGAAAAATATGTCCCTCCAGCGTGTCCTGGGTCTTCCTCTGGGTCTCCTTCCAGTGGGATGTGCCCGAAACACCTCACCAGGAGGCATCCAGGAGGCATCCTAACCAGGTGACCTAGCCTCCTCAGCTGGGTCCTCTTGATGTGGAGGAGCAGACCCACACAACCTTAGGCCACTCAATCTACTGGAGGCATCTTACCGGAGGAAAGCAGCTCTTTCGTCGAGCTAGGAGGCATTCCATCGGAGGAAGAGCAATTCTTCGGGCTTGTACACTGAGCATATAGTAAAGACACCTAGAGAATTTGATGTACAGTACATCATACATATAGGAAGCCGGGGCAAAAATTGTGGTAAAAAGGACTCAAAGACCTCGGCAAATTGCATTCACACCTGGTGGTTAGATCTACCATGCAAAAAGAACCTCCGACATCTCCAGGAGGTGGAGTTCCAACAACCTTGGGGTAACTACAGTATCCGCAGGCAGCGAACAGTTCGTTCAACCTAAGAACCTCTCTCTGAGCGAGTTTCCAATGCTGCACTCCTGCCTTGGGCCAAGAGCAGGGCAGCTTTGAAGCGCCAACTTTACAGGGATAAAAAGTTGTAAACATTTTACAGTGCCCCWCCGAGCAGAAAGTTCAGGGTTTGTCATTACTGTTAAATATGTTATTTTTTGTCTTTGTTTTGGGATAATACTTTCATGTCGACAGGAAGAGGTCAACATGAGCAAATACTAATGACAAACAGAGACTGAGATGGTTAGTAAAAAAGGTAAGTGATTTTATTTACACAGGTGCAGGGATCTGGGGACGGGACCTGAAACAAAGTTTTTGCAAAGGTGAGTAATGGGCAGATTTTCCAGTAAGAGTCTTTAACAGGTGAGTAGTTGAAGAGGTTGCTTACGGGCTGGAGAAGGAGACGAGACTTGGAGGAGTTGGTCCGAAAGGTGAGGTTCCACAAGTGAGTATTTACAGGTGCAGGTTTATTTACAGTGTTACTTGGAAGGCAGCACATGAGATCCTGGTGAGTATGGCTTGGGTTCCAGGGCAGGAGATAAATGTGCTGGAGGTCGTTTCTGAAAACAGGCAGGTAACAGATCCACAGGTAAGATAATGTCTAAGTCAGGATAACAGGTAGCCGACTGAGCTCATACCCAAACAGAGGCAATGCTTCAGTGACGAGATGAACTCCAGCACTGCCTTATAAAGCCTGGAGGTGATGAGCTCAACTCGGTGTGGGTGATTAGCGCAGTGCCAAAAACGGTAGGCAGGGGGCGAAAACACCAAAATGCCTCAAATACGTGTGTTTTGGGGTATTAAATTGATTTTAAAGTAGACAAAGAGTAAACTGTTGTTGAACTAAGAGATACATTCAGACTCTGAAGTGGTCCTGGAGGACACATGGTATTGATC
This sequence comes from Austrofundulus limnaeus, assembly GCF_001266775.1. NCBI lineage: Eukaryota > Metazoa > Chordata > Actinopteri > Cyprinodontiformes > Rivulidae > Austrofundulus > Austrofundulus limnaeus. The sequence goes on along the minus strand of NW_013952756.1, from coordinate 66,421 downwards.
TCTGTGTTACCAGAGATCAAGAGAGGGGATTGTAGAAATGTTGATCAGCTGTAAATATATTTTGTGGTCTGTTAATAATCAGTTTATCATGTGTTCAAAGTTTTCAAAATAAGTAATCTTATATAATTGATCTATGTAATGACCTGTTTTACTTTCACTGTGTGTGTCACTCTGGTCAAAAACATGTTTGAAGAACAGGGTCAAAGTCCGGGTTCCTTATTGTTTCAAGGCTGTGCGAATAGGCAGATTTGATAAAACCAATGGCAAAGCAGGAGGGCTACATGATCGGCTGCAGCTTTTTGATAATGTATGATTCTCAGAAATTACATAAGAATGAGGCTTCAGTATAAAATGTCAAGAGTTACAGAAGTTAGATGAGACGCTTGACGATCGAAGGGAAGTATCGGTCTGGTGTTCTCCCAGATTTGCAAATCTGTTCGGTGGGTTTTTACGTGTAATCTTCAATAAATTCTGTTAATTCTTTAAGGTGTCTCCTGTAGGGGTCACCTCGAGTGAAGAAACAGGAATTACTGCCTCAAAGCAGGTCTCGCACAGGCCTGAGAACTGGCAGGAACGCTGGACTCTTATTTTAGGCCATGACGGGTCATTTTACACACGAGGACTTCAGTTCTCTCTAATCAGATATTAACAGAAACAATCTGTTCTGTTCATGATTCATTTATTGTTTAACTAAAATGTGTCATGAACAGAACAGATTGTTTCTGTTAATATCTGATT
>NW_013952756.1:62380-63862 GCF_001266775.1 Austrofundulus limnaeus | reverse complement strand
GTGACACACGCTAACAAGTTAGCTCCAACCACTTCCGGGACGGAAAAAACCGAACGGTACGTCTCGTTAAACGGCGAAAAAGTCGTTTTCGGCGCCTTGAGCGGCCGACTGAACTGCGAACAGTTGTTTGATAAGCTTCAGAGAATTTTGGGGTGAGTCCAAACGCTGTTTTGTGCAGTTTTAACCCGAGCTGCTAGGTCGGTCGAAATATTGGGTTGAACACGGAACTTCCGGTTGGCCCCRTCAACTTAAAGCTAAGCTGTTATCGCTAACATAGCGAGAAGCTATCGCTTGTCGATTTTTGAAACACATTGTTTTAAAACTATATGTTTAAAACTGTGGATGTATATTCAATATGTGTTTCTCTAGGTTCAAAAGCGCTTCATTTGTGACTTTTGCACTRTAAAAACGGACCGCCGTTTTATTCTGAAGGAGCGCTTTGAAGGCGAGACTTCCTGTTAGACGCTCCATCAGTGGACAGGGCACAAGCTGCTGCTGTCAATCAGAGGTGGGTAAGGCTGACGTGTCATCCTTTGCAACGGCGACATCTGCTGGTTGATTTAAGGTATTACACTCTTGCCACTTTCACCAAACACATATTTCTTTTCTCATTTTTTCAGCCAAAAACGAACTGTGTGTAAAACACAGTTAATTCAACTCTGTTTATTCAAGATAAAATAAAGCTTAAAAACAAATGCATTTTTATAAAACCATTTCAATTTAAAAAGGGTTTATTTCTACGAAATCCTATATAAACAGGTTTTAACCTTATTGCAGTCAATCTGTCATTACAATCTCTGTTTAATGGAAGGGTTGCATAAAAAGCCTAAATACTAAAAACTAATTGCTGAACAGCAGTAGTTAAAGGTTTACGCTTAAAGATGGACATTTTATTTAAACTATAGCGTTGTAAATTAGACATTGCTGTAATAATTAACCTAAAAATATAGGTACAATTCAAAAGTGAGAACTTACTTTTGATAACAATTAAAAACAGTAAAAATACTGATTTTTAACAGAATACAGTTCTGTAACAAACAGACCTGTTTACATTAGATTTAAACCACAACAAATTATTTTACAAAGGTAAAATAAATAATTGAACAAAGGTTTTAATGCAAAAAGCTTTATTTACAGGGTGTTCAACATTTTGCAAATTAGGTCAATTTCTTTTATCTGTAAAATTGTTTAGAAATCTAGCTGGTTCACAAAATATTTGTTTTGTAAATAAACTTAATTATACAGGGTAAGCGAACGCTCCTTAATAATTAAAAATCTTTTGCAGACAGTATTTTAAAGCCACTAAAAGCTATTTTTAACTTCTCAATTAACTACAATAAAAGTTTTGACAAATTAATTGCATATAACACACTCTAAACTTTCAATCATGGCTGATGATCAAAATCCCACATCACCACAGCCTCCAGATACCAAGCTGGAGCAAACAAACCGTGGCCACTCCAGGAGGGAGGAGGCTGGTTG
>NW_013952756.1:54060-55069 GCF_001266775.1 Austrofundulus limnaeus | reverse complement strand
ACATACAGCAGCTTTAAAGAAGCCCTTTTTAGTCTCTAATAGATATAGACACTTATATCTACCCCTTAGTTAAAGCAAAAGGCACTTTAACTATTACTTTTAGCTTATCTGAAACATGATAGCTAACCACAGAGGCACACATAGGTTTAGCCTAAAAGTAAAATCCCAACTTAAGGTTAACCTAAAACCACATAAATGCACGACACATAGGTTTAGCCTAAAAGTAAAATCCCAACTTAAGGTTAACCTAAAACCACATAAATGCATGACACATAGCAACCGGAAAAGTACCAGCTGGAGACGACCCAACAACCACCCCCATGATGGCCCACCTACTCGGCTATGGTGACCAGGCTTCAACGCTCTCAACCTTCTCCTGCTGGTGGTACCCATCTTCACGGCGTTCCAGTGGTCTCTTCCTGGCTCCTGCTRAGGGACCTCRACCTTCGATCGGGAGGTCCCCCTTTCATCAGCAACATTCCAGAGAGCGACTCGCGAAAGGGGGGTTCCTGAAATCAACTACTCTTCATGGTGTTCTAGAAACTGGTTGACTCCAGATCAACCACAACAATCGTATGGAATTACCTTTGTGGATTATAATTCTTCCTTGGTGGATTACAATCCTTTGCTTCCAGTGGATTACAGACTCTGTTTTTCCCTTGGATTTAAAGTTGTGCCGCAATGGGAGTTATTCACAAACATTATGGGAATCACGAAAAAAAAAACATTTCGATTCCCTTTGATTTCCTGTTCGTCTTGAAGAAAACTGAACTGAAAAGAACCCTGGTTAAAGCAAGTTCTCAGTTTGGATTACCCTTGGGATTATACCATCTTTCCTTTGGATTACTTCAAGTTCGTTAAGTCTCGAGGTGCTCATTTTCGTTGCAACTAATCACCATTTGAGGGTGATGACTTGCAAAAGGGGGGTATGTAGAGGTCACCTCGAGTGAAGAAACAGGAGTTACTGCCTCAAAGCAGGTCTCGCACAGGCCTGAGAACTGGCAGGAAC
>NW_013952756.1:45499-53660 GCF_001266775.1 Austrofundulus limnaeus | reverse complement strand
GATTATTTAAACAGAGTGTTAATTAATCATGATAAATGTTCACAGTGGTTTCTTTTACAGCCCAGCAAAAAAAAAAGAAGCAGAGAAGATATTTTCATAATGTCTGTAAGAAGCAGAGCAAGTGGCCTTCACTGGCAGACAGCTGGCAACCCTCTTATCTCTTCCTTTCTTTTTCTGGCTAGAGTTTATCTAAGGCGCCGACCCTGACTAACACGTACGCTTTAGAGACAGCAGAGTTCTTGCTGGATGCCAAAGCAGCAGGACGAAGCTGTTTTCTCTCCGGAGAACAGCCGGGCCGCAGSTTTGACTCAAATGCCAATTGGAGTCGACCTGAAGCCCCAGGGCAAGGAGCCAGCAGCTCCTGCCCACCTAAGAGACTCTGGTCTCTTTAAAGTGTTTTGTATCTCCCGAGRGAGACTTTTATTTTGAAAGACGACCRAACCACAGCTGGAATCTCTCTAGCCAGGCTGAAGCGGACTGAGAGTCACCTAGACGACACCTTCTCGCCAAGGGCCGGTTCTGGACAAGCTTCCTGAAGGGTTTTGGGGAGACAGTCCACACCAGGGGTGTTTTAAGCATACATTTCCAGGTAATGCTGACGTGTTCGTGGGTGACGTGTCAACTTGAAGCTGAAAGCAGAGAGGACGTGCTGAATCCGGTTGAAAACCTTTCAAAATTAAAATAGAAACACTAACTCTTAATTTCCTTACCTTTCCTTACCTTTATCCTTTGCCAACCCCCAAGTGAAGTGCCAGTAAATCGTTTAGTCTTAACATCAGAACTGACGTTTTACTGTTTATACAAAGGTAATCTGGGTTTTAATGTGAAGGAAATTCGGACGCGAGTTTTACCTCATTTTAACTTAGACGCTTGTTATGAATAACCCACAATTAGGTGTAATTTATGATTTTGTTCAATTTGTGTAAATAAATGATTGCATAATCTTTTATGAATCAACTTGAACAGTCTGAGTTCCCTCATTGTGTCACTTCCCTTTGCACAGACAGATATTCAAGTAATGAGTAAAACCTTGGTAAAATTTACTCTTATAACTTTGTTATGAGAAGTGTAAGGTAAGTTATTTGCATAAATAACTCTCCTCTTACATCAGTTCCCTGACTGATTGGAGGCGAGCCAGCTCCTACCCTGAGGGTGCCTTAAGAAGCCATCATCAGGTAAAAGCTGATGTGTTCGGAGTGACGTGTCATGCGGAACCTAAGCTTAGAAAAGACGTGCAGTTCCGGTTAACCCACACTTTGACAAAAGTAAAAGTAGTAGTAACATACTAATATTACTTTCCTCATTTCCTTGTTCTTAATTTGCCAAAACTTAAGCTAAAAGTGCCAGTAAATTTTTTTGGTTGTTAACATCAGAACTGACGTTTTACTGTTCTATATAAGTAATCTGAGTTGATGTGAATTGAAATTTGGACGCGGGTTTTATCTCATTTAACTCTGACGCTTGTTATAGGAAAACCACAATCAAGTGTAACTTATGATCTGTTCAATTTGTGTAAATAAATGATTGCATAGTCTTTTATGAATCAACTTGAACTTGTCTGAACGTTCACTTGTGTCACTTTTCACTTCGCACAGTCAATATATTAACAAGTAATGAGAAATACCTTGGCAAAACTTTCCTCATAACCTTGTGTATGAGAGATGTGGGAGAAGCTTAATTCACCTCAAGCTCACCTCCTACAACTTCGACTTAACAGCATTTTAACATGTCTTCTCATAAACACTGAAAAGAACTAAGTGTCCGACTAACTAAATCTGAAATAAATAATACAGAAATATTATTAAAAATAAAACTAAGCTAGTTTTCCTCACTGATGAGTTTCTAGTATGTAACTGCCATCTTGAATTCTGAACTCCCCCACTTTCTGACAGGAAATTCCCATGGATGATTGACACGAATTATGGCAGATTTAGTTTATGGTCAATGCTGGTTTTAAAGCAGCTTATTTTGAGACAATAGTACTGTGCTTTACAACAAAATTGCTCAGTTACTTAAAGCCAACAGCACGGGGGCAAGACACTTATCATTAACTTTCACATTTTAAATTAGTTTATTTTGTTGCATTAATCATAAATTTAAAGTTTACCATTGATATAAGAAACAGTTTTCATACTAAGTAAAAAAATATTTTTTGGCCTTGAGTTTGACCTGTGGCTGAACACGTAAGGTATGAATACAGACACATCTTTAAAAATGTGCACATCAGTAAAGAAATGCACTAAACAGATCAATAAAGACATTTTTAGATTTTAAAATACTTTATTTCATAAACAATATCTAAATTCCATCTGGTTGGTTATACAGTTACACTGTTAGGCTAGAAAATGCTCATATCAGATTTGATTTTCAGAGGATAAAAGAAACAAATAAAGAAAAAACAGGGGCATACTTATCTGCTCTGCGAGCTCCAGCTTAGAATGTAACATTTGACAAGTCAGGATTGTGTTGAAGGTGTAGAAAAAGGCCTGATGTTAAATGTGGGGAACGCAGGTTCCAGCCTCCTCACCTGCTAAGAGTTCACAAGAATGTCATCACTGGCCTAATGTGGGAAAATCATGACATTTATACTAAAGTTTTTATTTCCCACCTCTATCATTTTCTTCTTTACTCACTCATAAAAGAACATCTGAGATAAAAGGTTGAAGTAAGCAATACTATCAGTATTTCATAATATACATAAATGATTTCATTTAAATAGTGAAAATACAACATTTTGGTCCATTAGTTGAAAGAGCTAGAAAAGATTCACATTATTTCCCCATTTTAAACAGCTGAGTTTTTTTTTTACATGTTGGAAGACCTTCATTTGTGGAACTGGATTGAGATAAATTGTCTCTAATATTTACCCAAATATTGTGCATAAGCAAGGAGTCCATTTGTGCAAAGAATGGCTGCTCTTCTACTGCAAAAAGCTTTTGATTTCTGTATTTTTCGTTGAGCTTTAGAAAAGTTTCTCACAACAAAACAACACACTAGGACAATACTGAGAAGGCATTTGTTGTATAGAATACCTTTTTGCTTTGAATGGAACAGAAATATTTTTTGAAAGAATACACAAATAATCACACATCACAAAAAGCCCATCATGTTACAATGCCTGGCCAAAAGAAAACACCACCAAAAACATGGTCACACACTCTAATGTTTCATTGGACCACTTTTAGCTTTGATCACATTTGCTGTGGCATTGTTTCGATAAGCTTCTGCAATTTGGCAAGATTTATTTCCATCCAGTGTTGCATTAATTTATCACCAATATCTTGCATTGATGATGGTAGAGTCTGACCACTGCGCAAAGCCTTCTCCAGCACATCCCAAAGATTCTAAATGGGGTTAAGGTCTGGACTCTGTGGAGCCAATCCATTTGTTAAAAAGATGTCTCATGCTCCCTGAACCACTCTTTCACAATTCCAGCCCAGTGAATCTTGACATTGTCATCTTGGAATATGGTTGTGCCATCAAGGAAGAAAGAATCTATTGATGGAATCACCTGGTCATTCAATATATTCAGGTAGTCAGCTGACCTCATTCTTTGAGCACAAACTGTTGCTGAACCTAGACCTGACCAACTGCAGCAACCCCAGATCATTGCACTGCCCCCACAGGCTTGTACAGTAGGCATGATGGGCGCATCACTTCACCTGCCTCTCTTCTTGCTCTAGTGTGGCCATCACTCTGAAACAGGGTCAGTCTGGACAAAACCACATGACCTTCTTCCATTGCTCTAGAGTCCAATCTTTATTCTCCCTACCAAATGGGAGCCTTTTTTTCTGGGTAGCCAATGATTTGACCTTTCTCAAACAGACCGACATCTTTTCCACGACCACAGGATGTGTCTTTCCACATGGTTGTTTAATTAAGAAACGAGAAGCAACTCATTGCACCAGTTGGGGTTAAATAACTTGTTGCCAGCTGAAAGATAATCACCCATGCAGTAATTATCCAATAGGAGGCTCGTACCCATTTGGTTAGTTAAATCCAGGCAGCCACTTTTATTTTTTTGGCCAGGCAGTGTATATTATAAAGAAAATGCCACACTCTGTGGACTGTACGTGTTTGTTTTCGGTGGAATAAACAGGAAACTTTTGCTCCCGGTAATTCGCTCCGGAGCTACTTCTTCTCTGTACAGTGAAATCCATCTGCCACTTTGTGCACCTCACTGCAGACCCACCGGTGAAGCTACAGTCGGTGAAGTGTTCAGGAGGAGTGGATCGGACAGGACAGTGCTTCATTGTGCTGTGCCTGAGACAAACTGTGCAAACGCTACTGTGCTCTACATCCTCTGGGCTACCGCCACCGTTACTCTACAGTGAGCACTCCAGAGGTGGGTGTGTGCATTTATGTGTTTCTGTGTGTAAGAAGTATTGGTCAGGCAGTGTGTAACTTGAGTTTTGCTATGAGCAAAAACTGTAAACAGCAGATTTAGTCCCCAGTTTTTATATACAGTAAAAAGTAAAGTGAGTCTCTTCTTCTTTGTGGGGTAAAAGAAAAAAAGCTTTGACCCCAGCGGAGTTCATGTTTGGCTTTACAGCAAAAACAAAATTTCTTTAAAAGTTTTGTTTTTTATGTTTGCTCTTCTTGTCTATACCAGTGCTCTGTGGTACCAATTGGATCCAAGGCCTTTGAGTTCCTCCCTGGTGGCTGAGGGAGCGGTTGTTATGAGGTAACCAAGGAGTAGATCATACTGAAACACAAAAGGAACAAAAACAACAAGTAAGTCAAAATGCTGTTGGAAAAATGCATTCAGAGTCAAGTGTGAGCTAACGATTCCTGAAAACATCCTTCTTATTGACTAATTATGTATAAATTTAAAACCCCACATAAACAGGACAGGAAAAAACAACAGTGATTTTTACCTTATTGTTTTTGTCAGCTTTATTACATTTTTTCATGTAGTCTTGGATTTCAGACTTGCAGCATATTTTTAAAATGCAGAGTTGATTAAACAAAAAGTTCTAAGCAGGTTATACTAACAAAATCGCAGGCACTTGATTTTATTTTAAATTTTATTTAGGAAATTTATATTATAAAGCTTCAACAATTCCAAGTTTTTTTTCTGGAAGATGTTGCAGGCCAGAAATCCACCAGTGTATGGCTTACGTATAAATAATAGATGTAATGATGTAAACACACACAATCTAATTAAATTAGTCAACCAAATGCAGAAATCACTGTTGTTTTCATTCATTTTTTAAATAACTCTTTTTCTTTCAATTTGGGATAACATTATGAGTAAACGTGCTAATACTATAGAAACTTTTATCTTTTAAAATTTGATTTAATTATATTAAAAATTATGTTGAATAATAAATTTTAAAATAACCAAAACCTTTTTTTTGCAATGAGAGGAATTAAAGTATGAAATTCCTCCTACAGATGTTTACATTTTTAGGTTTTTACCAAGACCTAAAAATGTAAGAAACATCCTTACTGGCAAGTTTGTGAGTGATTTTTTATGGTTATGGTTATTGTTTTTTCTGAAACATCTGTGGAAAACTTGCAAAAGAAAATGCAACAAGCCGATGAGCATCATGTGATGCAATGAGCATGTGCAAAAGAAGCTACCAAACACACATTTGCAGACAAATGGCAAAGCGATTTAATCAAGTCTTGCTTCTGTAAGCCAACCACTAAAACTGATGGGCATCTGATGAGCAGCACCACTGGGCATTTTGAGCACACAGATCTGGGATGTAAACCTGGAAAACAGCGTGATGAAGCACAAATATCAGCTCTAGCAGGTAACACTTGTCTCACCAAGCTGTGACTTTGACATGAACAGATCAGCACCTCACTAAAGAGTGATTTTGTGTCATCCTGGAAGTCTCTGTCAGCTCTGCTCATCTCTGCTGCCAGTTCACCCTGCTGACTACTGAAACAAATCCGTTGGATGAACAGACACAGATGGATCAAAGTGAAAGGCCTGGTTCTACCTTCTCCTAATAAAACCTCAGAGTACTGGCATAATCTTTAGTAAAACAACTTAATTAACAGCTCCACCACTGTCACAGCCTAACTAATCAACAGTTGAACTTAAAGATAAGCAAAAACACAACTTCTTTCATTATATTCTGCAACAGTGCAACTTAGGAACTGAGTTTTTGGAGGAAAGAAACTGACATTAAGTGTTAGTTTTTTGAACATTTTAGAAAAATCCATGATTGAACAGCACTCCGGTACCTATGTTCTCCTCGGGTTAATAATGAAAGTCATGTAAGATGCTTGGCTCCTCCCTACAAAAGTCTTTTAAAACAAACTTTAAAATTCTAATTTACAGTGCAGGCATTGTACAGGAGAACATTGGTACTGGAAAACATATATTATGACCCTGGTTAAACTATCAGTTGGCCTGTAGTGATTTGACGTTAGCTGGGTTTAGACAGGTGATAATCTTCACATGATGTGAAACATCTGAGGTCACCTTCAGACTGGATCACAATTTTCTCCACATTTTATTGGAAAATGGTTGAAAGGCATACAATTTCTTTACCATCCTTTAATGTGAAGGCAGTGGTATTGTTGTGTTTGTCACTTTATTTATCAGTAGCGTGTTCCCACAACATTATGATGTACATCCCATAAACATGTTTTACAACCCTAGAACAAATCACCTTCTCTACATGCTGTTGAGAGATAAAGCCAAGTAGGTGTCTCTGCAGAACGTGTTGTCCTGTGGGCTGAGACGGCCCTACTCGTGATTGGCGGAGGTCTTGATGTGGGCGGAGATGGCTCTACTCGTGATTGGCGGAGGTCTTGATGTGGGTGGAGACGGCCCAAGAAATGTGATTGGTCAGATTGATGGTGGTGTCTGAGGCTGGAGGCAGCGGGGAGTAGCATGGTCAAGTCGAGCAGGAAGTAACGTTTTTTTAAGATTAATTTTAGTCATAACTTGAGAAAAGAAAGTGTTAGCTGCACAAAATTTGAACGTCGTACATGTGAAAGGATGTGTAACAATATGTCTCGGTCAAGACATCCCTAACCAGCCTGTAAAAAAATATTGATTTTTAGGGATCTTTTTACAGGCTGGTTAGGGATGTTTTGACCAAGCCATATTGTTACACATCCTTTCACATGTATGATGTTCAAATTTCATGCAGCTAGCACGTTCTTTTCTCAAGTTATGACTAAAATTAATCTAAAAAAACATGTTACTTCCTGCCCGACTCGACCAAGCTACTCCCCGCTGCCTCCAGCCTCCTCAAACCCCACCGTCAATCTGACCAATCACGTCTCGGACCATCTCCACCCACATCGAGACCTCCACCATTCACGAGCAGGGACGTCTCCGCCCACATCAAGACCTCCGCCAATCACATGCAGGGACGTCTCCGCCCACAGGACAAAATCTACTGCAGAGACCCCTTACTCAATAAAGCCAGCAGGTCTCAGTTTACAAGCTCCACCCTGCTTTTGTTAATACTAAAAGGACTTGTAAAGTAAAAATAAATGTGTGTTCTGAGGTTGTTACACCACAGAAATATGTGTTAATAATCACCCAGCCAAGTTTGAACAATTAAAAATACCGTTAACCTTATAAAATTATGTGTTAAAAGTAATGAAAAGATATCAGTTAGCTGTGGTCTGGAATGCTGGGGGCGTGTCCGCTGGAGGAGCTTAAATCACGCCCACGACCCTGAACATTCCTGTAACCAAGGAAACAATATTTGTTTTATTTTCCATTAGAGCAACAGGGGGCGGGGTCATACTGAAGGCAGCTGCGTGACATCACGGGGCTGCCCTTTAAGACACGCCTAAAAAATCCTGAAACACAGATACTTTGCTACACAAATTGAATCATATCTCCAATATTCAAATTTCTACAGCTGAGAGAATTTGTACTCATTTACAACAATCCATTTTTGACATTTATAACATTTAAAAAAGAAAATGTTACATTTTTCTTTACATGGTCTTTATTGATGTGGACACTCAGTGAATTGTCACCTATTTCCACACACAAATATGGCGTCACTTGGCTTCACTCTTAAGCCTGAAATTCCTAATTACACTGAAACTGTTAGAAAAAATGTGTTTGAACTTACAGGCACGTTTTTTAAAGAGTAACTTACCCCAAAATTGACTTTTTTTAGCTGATAAACTGTCTAGAATGTGTCTAAAATGTTATATAGTACTGTTTCTG
>NW_013952756.1:28788-45399 GCF_001266775.1 Austrofundulus limnaeus | reverse complement strand
GAGCAGTAGAGTATGTGGACTGTGCACATAAACAATTTGCCAAATCCTATCTGAAAAAACAGCTTAATTTAATGTTGCTATTAACATATTTTGAGATTCTGGTACATCCAGGTGCTGCCAATCATATGCCCATTATATTTATTGCCAAGAAGCATTTTTACTACAAAGAAATAATCTGTCAAACACAAATTCCCTTTCTTTTTGCAAGTAGGGGTCTCTGCACTACATAGGGGGAGTTACATGGGTGTAGGCAAAGTTTGGCAAAACTGTAACTGGTCGAATTGACTTGCTTTGTTGGCAGTTTAAAAGCTGAAGTAATGATAAAAGTCAAATTATTGGGAACATGTAAGTATTATTTATTGACTATCTACAGAACAATGTCTCAAATAAAAACTATTGTGAACTTGTAAACAATTTATTGACTTCAAATTTTGTGTAACTAGCACCTTTCTGTCCCAAGTTAAACTAAAATTATTTATATTTAAGAATCAGTGCTACCTGGCTGTTTTGACTGAACTTACACGTCCTCCTAGCTGTGCATCTTCAAACCCCACAGAAATTAGTCAGTCCAACCAATCTCATATTTCCAAAATCCTCCCACAAAAGTTAAACGGACCAATCATGTCTTTCAATAATTCCTCCCACACACCACGAAACTAAGTGGTACTTGGTTACTGTAGAGACCCCTTTTCACTTTTGCGCTAAGTATGTAAATATGGTCAAATTGTTCTGAAGCTGATGGAACTGAAAGTGAGTGCACCATCACCCCATACTCCATAAAAACTTACTGTTGCTGCTTCCTCCACTGGTCCAAAAAACATCACATCTGTCCAATATAAGCCAGAGCATGGCAGGATGGAGTGAGATGGAGAAGCAAAATGACTTCAGTTCAAGCTGAAACCTCAATTCATGTGTTGACACCGAATGCCATGACATATATACTGACCTGGGTGGGCCTTTGTTCTGTTAAACTTTAGTAACGTAAGAACTTATGACTGATAATATTATCACTGTTTAAATAGTAGTTTTTTTAGTTTTGTATTGGTCTACAAACCATAATATGTGCTGATGGTAAGGTCTAACATTGTAATCCCATTATTTACTAAAATATTTTATAAAGTGCTATGCAACATTTAGCACCCACAAGAATAATGTAAATGCTAAAAATAACATAAATAATTTCTTAGCTTAGCTAAATAACACCTTAGCTTGTTTTAACTTTTTTCTCCAAACTTCTTTACCATGCAAGCAGAGAGCACTACATCTCTTTATCTTTGTGCTATCAGAAGAAAAATATATTTTCTAAACTATTTAAATAGAATAAGGCTTTTGTTTCTTTTTTTCATTAAACTAAGTATTTAAAGTGGTGTCAATAATTTAATAGCACTCCACATTTATTTGTTAAATTCATCACACAGGTGTCTTGTGCCAGAACCATGTTTTCAAATTGTGTGGGTCATGTTCTCTTTCTCATTTATCAATGTGACTATTTTGAGCTGTAGCTTCAAGACTGTTGGTGCCTCTTGTAATGTCCAAACTCGAATATGGTGGTGAGGGTCAATATTAAGTAGAAGAAGCAGACCTATCTGGCCTTGTTGGCTTGTAGGACTCTGCAGGTATCAGCTACATATTGGTGGGCTAAGTGGGCTGTTGCTGAGGCTAAAGCTCAAATGTGGGAGGAGTAGGTGAAGCCTTGGATAATAATTCTCAATTGGATCTCAGATAAGGTTTTGGCAAACCATCAGGCAGCACAAGAAGAGGAATCAGTGCTTTGCCAACACTGGAGTGGAAAGTGGATACTGTTGACCTTGAGCAATGATATCATTGGACAGTGGAAGGAAAGTTTCAGAACTTCTCAATCCCACCAACATGTCTTCCATGGAGGAAGCAGAGTCTGGGGACTTGGGGCTTGGTTGGTCTATAGCTGGAATAGAGGTCACAGAGGTAGTTAAAAAGCTTTGCAGTGGCAGGGCCCCAGGGCTTTGAATAATTTTACCAATTTTTGTCAAAATGGAAATTTTTTAATTCGAATTTGGAACGAAAAAGGGAAGAACACTACATTTTACATTTTTCAAACATTTATGTTATGCATTCCTAATTCTGTGAGGTTGCTCTGTCTTTTAACGTATTCTGTAAACAGTAAACACTGGCAGCTATTTCGTAATGTTACTATATACTGAATAAAAATCATCATCTCATCAAGGAAAGAAATAAAGTAGTAAGTCATCAGTTACCTAATATTCTGCAAAGAAGTGTGATGAAGTGGTGAAGGAGCGAACCCAGTTCCAGGCGAAGAGTTAAGTTTTAGAAAATAAAAGATTTATTTGACAAAATTAAATCAAAAGCTGTCGAGGCAGCAAACAAATACAAACTCAAGGAGACCACAGAACACATCAGACAGTATGGTAGGGGAACCAAACAATGAACCAGCGATGAGATGAAGAACTGAACCAGAATATACTGTATACTAACAGAAGACATGAGAAATGAGCGACAGCTGAAGAGAAGACTGATTACAAAACAAACAACAGGTGAGCATAATACAATGAGTGACCTAGAAAACAGACTGAGGAATGATGAGTGGTAATTACACTGAGAAGACACACAAGGGCGACATGAACAAAACAACAGACAAAACACATTCTCAACAAGAAGACTTTGATACATTTAGGAGAAATTTTAATGTGCATCATTTTCTTTGGTCCATTTGTTTGACTGTTTTCTTCTGCTTATGTGAGATCGGGTCGGGTGGCACCAGCCTAAGCAGAGAGACCCAGACTTCCCTCTCTCCAGTCATTTGGACCAGCTCATACAGGGGAATCCCAAGGTGTTCCCAGGTCAGCTGTAAAACATAGTCCCTCCAGCTTGTCCTGGGTCGAGAAGACACACGAGGGCGACATGAACAAAACAACAGACAAAACACATTCTCAACAGTACCTCCCCCTCAACGAATCATCTCCGACGATTCAGAGAACTACCACGGGTGGGAGGTGGGGGAACTAAAAAACACAAAGACAGGACGGAGGGCACGAGACAAAATACAACAAGGGGAACACAAACAAAGACACAGAAAATGGAAAAACAAAAAACCGACAGGAAGTCCTGGGAAAAAATAACAAAAAACAGTCACTAAGATGGCCCTATGCACATCTGAAGGGTCCAAAGAGCTCTGGGGGGCGGCCGTGGACCTGGCTGCGGCGAAGGCAAAGCTCTGGGGGCGGCTGTGGACCCGACCGCGTCAGAGGCAGAGCTCTGGGTGAGACTCAGGAGAGGCCGGCATCGGAGGAGACTCTGCAGAGGCCGGCAACGGAGGAGACTCAGCAGAGGCTGGCACCGGAGGAGACTCTGCAGAGGTCAGCAACGGAGGAGACTCTGCATAGGCCGGCAATGGAGGAGACTCTGCAGAGGCCGGCAACGGAGGAGACACTGCAGGGGCCGGCTCTGGAGGAGACTCTGCAGGGGCCAGCTCTGGAGGAGACTCTGCAGGGGCCGGCTCTGGAGGAGACTCTGCAGGGGCCGGCTCTGGAGGAGACTCTGCAGGGGCCGGCTCTGGAGGAGACTCTGCAGGGGCCAGCTCTGGAGGAGACTCTGCAGGGGCCGGCTCTGGAGGAGACTCTGCAGGACCATCAGGATGTTCGACTGCAGTTGGCAGCATGAGCCCGGCGGGGACTGCAGCTGCAGGCGCTGGCTCTTATTCTGGCTCCGTGGACCATCACAGGAGCCGTGACAGGCAGGAACAACAGCTCCACCAGAGCTGCTGCCATGCACACCGTCAGAGCCTTCAGGGTGGTCACAGACACTTCCTCCACCCTAAGACCCTCCCCACAGGAGGTGGACGCATCGACCATCAGTAGAGCGCAGGGGGCAGTTGAGGCGTTGATCGTCTGGGGAACACACGTGGAAGTGGCTGCATTGAGTCCAGCTGGAGCAGAGGTGGAGATGGACGCATTCAGCCTCGCTGGAGCACAGGTGGTTGTAGCCACCTCAACCCCCTCCTGAGGGTGAGAGGCAGTGGAGGCGTCTCGCCTCTTTGGCGCAGATATGGAGGTGAATGTGTCCCGCCTCGTCGGGAAGCAAGTAGTGCTAGATCCTCTCGGAGGAGGCATAGGAGTGAGAGGTGTCCGAGACTTCCTCGGATGTGGCACAGGTGGAGGTGGTGTCCGGGACCCTCTCGCGGGAGATGCTGGCGGGCGAGGCTGAGGCGGAACTGGGACCGGATCCATTGACTCGGCCGAGCAGTACCCGAAGTATTCGGGGAAGAATGGGTCCAGCTCAGGATCATAGTCCGGGTCGAACTCAAGTTCGCTGTCCAGGGGCTCAGAGAAGAAAACCCCGGGTGGCTCCGGAGGAACCACCGCCTTCCTCCGCCTGCCACGGTGGCTCCGAGAAGAACCAGATGGGTGAGTGGGTTTTATGGCCAGGCGAGTCCCCCTAAACTGCATCCTGACTCTCTCCTCTTCTTCCACAAGGAGAGGGGACGAAAGGACCTCGACCTCCGGACTCTGGTGCTCCCATGTCCCGGCAGGCTGAACAGGATCGGTCCAGAAACCACCCACCCGGATTTCAGCCTGCGGCTGCTTGCTCCGCCGTGGCTGCTTGCTCTGGTGAGTCCCGGTCTGTCTCTGATCTGGTCCTTTACCCCACTCACTAAGAGGAGCTAAGAGGTTCTACTTTTTAATAAACTCCAAAAAACTTAATCTCCTGGAGGGTTCGAAAGTTGGCTGGTTCATTCTGTGATGATGTGGTGGAGGAGCGAACCCAGCTCCAGGCGGAGAGTTAAGTTTTAGAAACTAAAAGATTTATTTAACAAAATTAAATCAAAAGCTGTCGAGGCAGCAAACAAATACAAACTCAAGGAGACCACGGAACACATCAGACAGTATGGTAGGGGAACCAAACAATGAACCAGCGACGAGATGAAGAACTGAACCAGAATATATACTAACAGAGAAAATGAGAAATGAGTGACAGCTGGAGAGGGGACTGGTTACAAACAAGCGACAGGTGAGCATAATACAATGAGTGACCTAGAACAGACTGAGGAATGATGAGTGGTAATTACACTGAGAAGACACACAAGGGCGACATGAACAAAACAAAAGACAAAACACATTCTCAACAAGAAGACTTTGATACATTTAGGAGATATTTTAATGTGCATCATTTTCTTTGGTCCATTTGTTTGACTGTTTTCTTCTGCTTATATGGGATCGGGTCGGGTGGCACCAGCCTAAGAAGAGAGACCCAGACTTCCCTCTCTCCAGTCACTTGGACCAGCTCATACGGGATAATCCCAAGGTGTTCCCAGGTCAGGTGTGAAACATAGTCCCTCCAGCTTGTCCTGGGTCTTCCTCTGGGTCTCCTCCAAGTAGGACATGCCCGGAACACCTCACCAGGGGGGCGTCCAGGAGGCATCCTAACCAGATACCCGAGGCACCTCAACTGGCTCCTCTTGACGTGGAGAAGCAACGGCTCTACTCTGAGTCCTTCCCGGATGACCGAGTTTCTCACACTCTCTAAGGGAGAGCCCAGAATTATGTTCTTTCGGTCACTACCCAAATCTTGTGACCTTAGATGAGGGTAGGAATGTAGACCTACCAGTAAATAGAGAGCTTTGCCTCTTGGCCCAGCTCTCGCTTCACCACAACGGATTGGTACAGCACCCATACCACTGCAGATGCAGCACCAATCCGCCTGTCGATCTCTCACTCCATTCTTCCCTCATTCATGAACAAGACCCAGAGATACTTAAACTCCTTCACTTGGGGCAGGACCTCCTCCCCGACACAGAGGAGGCACCCTACCCTTTTCTGGCTCAAGACCATGGTCTCGGATTTGGAGGCACAGATCCTCCAGTAAGAGCTGGAGATCACAATCTGTAGAAGCCAATAGGACCACATCATCCACAAAAAGCAGAGATGCAATTCTAATGTCACCAAAACAGATACCCTCAACACCTTGGCTGCACCTAGGAATTTTGTCCATAAAATTTATGAACAGAATCAATGACAAAGAACAATCTTGGTAGAGTCCAACTCTCACTGGAAATGAGTCCAACTTACTATCTGCAGTGAGGACCAAACTCTGGCATCGGTCGTACAGGGACTTAACAGCCTGTATCAAAGGGCTTAGTGCCCCATACTCCCAGAGTACCCCCCACAGGAGTCCCCGAGGGACACGGTTGTACGCCCTCTCCAAGTCCACAAAACACATGTAGACTGGTTGGGCGAACTCCCATGAACCCTCCAGGACCCTACTGAGGGTGTAGAACTGGTCTGCTACTCCACAACCAAGATGAAAACCACATTGCTTCTCCTGAATCCAAGACTTGACGATCTGATGGAACCTCCACTCCAGGACCCCTGAAAAGACCTTACCAGGGAGGCTTAGAAGTATGATCCCTCTATAGTTGAAACACACTCTGTGGTCCCCCTTTTTAAATAGGGGGACCACCACCCCGGTCTGCAAATCCAGGGGAACTGCCCCGATGTCCATGCAAAATTATAGAGTCGCATCAACCAACGCAACCCCACAACATCCAGAGCCTTAAGGAACTCCGGGCAATTATTATCCACCCCTGGTGACTTGCCACTGAGGAGCTTTTTAACCACATTGATGACCTCAGCACCAGAGATTGGAGAGTCCGACCCAATTTTCTTTGGTGTTTTATTTAAACAGAGTAAAATCAAATAGATTAACATGTTTTATTGGGTTACTGTATTTTATTTTCTTATTTTACTTGTGCTTTTGATGTTTATTGTGTTGTTTTATTGTTGTTTTGACATTTTGTTTGACTCAATTGTAAAACACTTTGATTAACATCAGTTGTTTTTAATGTGCTATAAAAAAGTTGACATAAATGTGCACCCCTACTTTAGAAATATGAAGATGCAGTTGCTCCACTTTTTTGTCAGTTTTTACTGCCATATTTTGTTTTGTCAACAAAAAATCTTTATTTTAGCTGCTAAAAAATAAATAAATATTACAATATTAACTGGCAAAATCATTGAAATAATTAAAAAATTTACACAACAGCTTTTCATGGCCAAATTCTAATTAAGGTTTACCAGTTTTTTGACCAGATCAAATTTTTTTATTAATAATGTTAAGCAGCCTAAATTTGGTATCACATAACAAAAATAGCAAAAAAAAAAAATGAGGATTGTACCTTCAAGAGTTTCCACTGAAAAGACCTAATAGAGGGATATTTCCAGGGTCCATACACTGCAGCACCCATATGGCAAATGGGAGATGAATCCAGAGTGATTAATAACAGCATTGTTAAACATGAACAGGAAAACTGTGAACATTATTATAACATAAAAGTGGACAATTTTAGTAGAATCATTCAGAAACACTACAATTACATATCACATATCGTTAAAAACACAGTATAAACATATTTTGCAAAAACAGATGGAGGAATGTTTGAACAATTACTGTTTGTGGCAAGGTTTCCTTCACTTTAAAGTGGTGCTTTTCAATGAAGTAAAGAATCTAATTCTCTTTACGCCACATGCACTAGAAGAAGGAGGCCTATCAGTAAATAGTAGCTACCCTAAATAAATATGTAGTACATTGATAAAGTACCATGTGAATTTCAGAGAAATAGTTACTTCATTCAGAGATTTGCACACACTTTCTTCAGATCTGAGGAACCAAACCAAAGTTAAGTGTGGTAGTAAAAACCCAAACCATTTTTTTTAAAGCTGGGATTATGCAACAGTTTTATAGCAGGCATTTTCGAGTAGCTTTGGTTAAGAATAAATACACCTAATCTAGTGTCAGTCTATTTGCTGTAGTGTTTACAGATGATACCACGTGTCCTGTGCTCACCAGTAGAGATAGTAGAAGAAGGACAAGACAAAGAAGAACAGCTTGCACCAGGCCTCCTTCTGGCAGAATTTGAGCGTGTCACCATTCATCACGGACGCTGGGTCGTAGAGCAGCTCCTTAGTATCCGTTGGGGAATGGAAGTACCTGCCACAGAGGGCAAAAACCACACCCCGGGTAGTTGACCCATTCCAGACTACAAGGACATGAGCACATGAGTGGGAGAGATGATGGGGTGGGGTGTGTGATGTAGACAAAATTAAAATGGAATAGAAACAATGTAAGAATGAATTTGATGAAACACAAATCACACAGGGGACTTGGATAAAACAACAGAAGGTGGGAAGCAATGTTTTCTTTCATGTCTAAACAGTAATGTTTCATGGTTCAGGAGTCAGTGTAAACTGGCAGATAAAATTCTAGATTTAACTTTTTTTTAAAGCCAGCTGTGTGACCATAGTAGGAATTTTAAATAACCCTTTCTTTTCTACGCTAACTTGAGATAAAGCTGGACTCTGCTAGTTCTCAAAATATGTTACAAGTACCACTGTTGGTATTCAGAAAATAATTTTTTACAGATTAAAATACAACCTAATTACACATTATGAATATTGTTGGAAAGCAAAAACAGTAGTTTTAGCCGAAAAGGTGAGTAAATCAAGCAAATTATACCTTGGTTTTTAATGAAAATTACTATAGGACCTGCTAGAAACAAAAGGTGCAAAATAGCAAGGGGATTATATTCAAGGCAGCTGTTGTGGGGCAGGAGAAGAGCTCAACTTCCACTGTGGCGGCTGTGGTGGAGTGGTTAGGGGAGTTGTCCTGGAACCGGAAGTTTGCCGGTTCGATACCTGGTCCAGCCATCTCAGTTGGGCAAGACACTTCACCCATCTTGCCTACTGATGGTGGACAGAGGTTCTGGTGGCACTGGTGCATGGCAGCCTCGCTTCTGTCAGTGTTCCCCAGGGTAGCTGTGGCTACAATGTACGTAGTTTGCCATCATCAGCGTGTGACTGGGTGAATGACTGTAAGTGTAAAGGGCTTTGGGATCTGGAAGGATTTGAGAGCGCTATATAAGTTCAGTAACTTTTACCATTGTATGTGGTGCTGTTCTCAGAAAAGACTGTATAAAAGCATCACATTCTAAACTGCACACAGAATTACATCTGCTTTTCATATCTTGAGGGTCATCTCTAATTTAGTCTCAGAAACTTTACTGTTTAAAGCTGGTACTCAAAGGGCAAGTCACAGGCTGGTGCATGTCAACTAAAATCCCCTTATTTTCATTGCCTACAACTTAAAATGTGAAGATTTTTGGAACACATCTTCAATAGTGGACTTTTAGTTGATCATCATGTGGACTTTATATATCAATGGTGTACATACACAAAAAAGGTTGCATGAGCTCTCTTTCACACAGAACATCTAATTAATCAAGAATGAATGAGGAGTGGGGGCACAGAGATTAGAGAAGTTTAGCCTGTGCTCAAAAGATCGCCAATTCAACTCCCTGGACTGACCAGCCCAACCCTGAGCCCCTAAACCCCTCAGCTGCTCCCTCAGCACCTCAAAAGTGACAACCATCAACTGTGTGCTCACATGTGCAATGCACCAGACTAGATTTACTGATTGATAATTTATTCAACGTTTTTAAATCAGAGGTAAATCAGATCATAAGATTCATGGAACCCATTGAAATGATATTCAATGAAGATAAAACCAGATTGTCTTTTTGGTAATTTATTGCAAAAATAGAACAATTCGGAATTAACGAGTCAACACTACAGAATACATAAACAATATGTATTAAATTTAAAGAGACATTTATAGGGATCCATGACTAGCATTAGACTTTATTTAATAAAAATAGTTTTTAAATGTAAAATAAAGACTGTAAAAATACTGTAGGTTGTTCAGTTTTTATCATTTTTAAACAAAGTGTTAAAATATATTACACGGACGGGGCCATTTTATTTATACTCAAAGCATTCTGGGTAAATGATGACATGGATAGGTCCTCTGTGCGAGTCTTATTCAGCTGGCTGTTTGTTTACAGAGTGTTATGGAATAATTATATCTTTTCTACCTTGACACTGTCCAGTAATCATATCCTGTGATAACTAGTTTCGGCTGAGTTAATCTAACAGCCTTCGACTTAAAGACTCCAGCAAATGCATGACCTCTCTTATTGATAAGGTGTTTCCGAGCTGACAGCTCTGTCATTGGTTAGATGCTTCACAGTTGGCGAACTGTGATTGGTTGTAAGCATGTCACAGGATGTTACATTATCGGCTGTTCTGCACTGACGCACCAGCCACAACTTGACAGACTTCTCTGACTGACTTCTGCTCTCTTGCTCAAATTAAATCATTTGACGGCCATACACGCAGACTTTCTGTGCATTTATTCCAACGTGTTTTTGCATTCTTGGTAAATTGTGCCACCACAGAGAACAGGATTTTCCTCTCTCAACCAGTACAGTAAAGCTCTAATGTTGGCCGCCCAGTAGTAATATAAAAAGTTGGGGAGTGACAAGCCACTAAGACCATGGGGTAACTGTAACATCTTACTGGCTATCCGTGGATGCTTTTTATTCCAAATAAAGGACGACAATTCACTATTTAAATATGTAAAGAAAGTCCTGGTGAGGAACACTGGCAAGTTCTGAAATAGATAATTTGGGCAATTTTGTCATTTTGATCATGTTTATTCTACCCCCCAAGGGATAGAGGCAGGAATGCCCATGTAGCGATGTCCTTCTTAAGGTTCACCAGGAGAGGCAGAAAGTTTGTTGTATAAAGATCTTTGTGACTGTGAGTAATCCAAATACCAAGGTATTTAAATTTGGCAGAGCTAATTTTGAAAGGAACTGGATCCATATACTGCTCTTCTATTGGGGTCACAGGCATCAATTCACTTTTTTGAAGGTTAACCTTGTAACCAGATACAGTATGTTTCCAAACTTTTGACGTAAAACTAACTCAGGAATACTAGACAAGGGATCTGAGATATAAAGAAGAGTATCATCAGCGTATAAGTAAACTTTAAGTTCAGTGCCAAACCGATTGATAGCTTTAATCTTAGGGTTGTTCCGTAAAGCCACTGCGAGTGGYTCAATCGTGATTGCGAATAAGAGTGGCGAGAGTGGGCACCCCTGCCTCGTGTCACGTTCCAATTCAAAATAGCTGGATAGATTACTGTTAGTACATACTGCTGCTATTGGCAAGGTATATATCAGCTTCACCCATGAAACAAATTTAGGACCGAAGTTAAACATCTCCAAGGTCTTAAAAAGATAGTTCCACTCCACCCGGTCAAAAGCTTTCTCGGCGTCCAGTGAGATTAAAATTTCATTGCAATTGTGACCGGGCAGAGCAGAAGTATACAGCACATTAAACAACCGCCTGATATTAAAGATGGATTGACAATTCTTAATAAAACCGGTCTGGTCAGGTGAAACAATTTTGGGGATAATCTGTACAACTCATTTTGCCAACATCTTTGTAAGAATTTTTACATCAGTATTTAAAAGTGATATTGGGCGATATGAACTGCAGCTCAAGGGGTCTTTATCCTTCTTTAAAATCAAGGAAATTACTACTTGACACATAGACAGTGGCAATAATTGTGTAGCCAAGGATTCCTCAAAAACTGATAAAAACAGGGGAGAAAGTAGATACGAAAATTTGTTAAAAAATTCTGCCGGGAAACCACCTGGTGCTGGAGATTTTCTATTTTGCATGTTTTTAATTGCAGAGTTTATCTCAGATGAAGAGAAATCTCTTTCCAACTCGTTAGATAGGTCAAAACTTAGTGAAGGGATTTTAATATCTTTAAAAAATCATCCAATTCAGTAGGGTTAGGTGAGGCTTCGGAGGTATACAGAGATTGGTAAAATTTGCTCAAACACAGATTAATTCCTGCATTCACACAACATTTGACACCATGCTTATCATTTATTGCTGAGATATCCTGTTTAGCTGAGCGCTGCCATAGCTGCCGTGCAAGAAGGCATCCAGCCCTCTCACCATGCTCATAGTAGCCATTCCTAGATTTGGATATTAAATATTCGGCCTGTTGGGTAGATAAGATGTTAAACTCTGTTTGGAGTAATGTACGTTTCTTAAGTGAGTCTTGTGTAAAAGCATGGCAGCATTCCCTGTCTAATTGTAAAATCTGATCTGTTAGCGATTTTAGCCGTTCGATATTTTTCTTCTTTTTATTTGCACAGTAAGAGATTATTTGACCTCTCAGGTAAGCCTTTAATGACTCCCAAACAGTGCTAAGTTGCATCCCAGGGGTCCGATTAACGTCAATAAAAAACTTAATTTCAGAAGCAAGCATATCAACTAAGTCTTCGTCAGATAAAAGTATCGGATTAAGTCGCCAAGGACGATAGACCGATTGCATAACAGGAATGTTCAGTTTCATTATGAGCGGACTATGATCAGAAATGACTATCGCTCCATAATCACATTCACTCACTAAAGGTAAAATCCGTTTATCAAGGAGAAAATAGTCAATCCGTGAAAAGCTCTTATGAACAGGGGAAAAGAACGAAAACCGTCTCAGGGTCAGATTACGAAAACACCACACGTCAACCACTCCATAGGTGTTAAGAAATTAATTAATTGACTGGGCCGATTTAGAAAGAGAGATTCTCCCCACTGTCCTACGATCGAGGGATGATAGCACACAGTTCACATCTCCCCCAATTCTGAGATTATGTGTTGAAATATTAGGTAAATTTGAAAAAAGCATACTAAAAATGTTTGATCATCCCAATTTGGAGCATATACAGAGACTAAAATGACAGGAAGTGCATATAGTTTTCCCACTACAATAACATGACATCCAGCAGCGTCCGTTTTAACACTGGATGCCGTAAATTRCACCTGTTTACTAACTAAGATGGCCACCCCTCTCGATTTAGATTGGAAATTAGACTGAAACACCTGACCAGACCAGCGCCTGCTTAGATTTGCACTGTCTGCCTCACGCAAATGGGTCTCCTTCAAAAAAGTAATGTTAGCATCAAGTTGTCTTAAATGTGTCATAACTTTCCTAAATTTCACTGGACCATTGAGGGATTTCACATTCCAACTCACACAGTTAACTGGGTGACTGTTGATGAACCTGTTAATATTAGAACTGCTCATGTATGAAAGGACCGGAGTTTGCCCGCTGCAGCTGACATTCTCGGATGACCACTGGGCAAGAAAGAAGAAGGCATTTTGGTGTTTTTTCAGCTTCTGAGAAAGCTGGCCTGTTTTAAGTTTTTTTTTCCTCTGCCGATCGTGTCCGGGTTGGGATCTGTCCTCGCTTCGGCCGCTGTGGGTGACTTTTGGGACTGGAGCTGAAAAGAACCTGTCTGTGACAGAAACACTGTGAGCTAATATTTTCATTAGCGCCTTATGCAAAATGCTACGGCTATTTTCAGCCCACCACACACTGAAATTCTAATTGTTAGATGCTCGTATGGTCGCTTCTGTGGTTGTTGATTTTAGCTAAGGTAGACTTGGGAGCAGTTTTATTCCTAATCTAGTCAAAACAGGGAGCTTAGTTTTCTGTTTTGAGGTAGCCAAGAGGACATTGTTTGTTTTGGTGAGTGTAGGCAGTTTAGACATGATTAAACTGCTGAGGGAAAATGCGGACGGGCCGAGGGACAGAAAATCCAAAATGGGTCCGCCCTCCCATGAAGAGATGAGTAAAACACCGACACATGTTCATACATTCTTGGGGGGAAAAAAGAAAAGAAAAAGAGGAGAATTTGTCTATAGTTTTGAGCCACATCAAATTCTTTAATTTTTATTGTCTGTTTGTGAAAAAAAGCCTTTTGTTCTCTGTGGCAACATTTTCTGTCATTTTAGGCCTCACATGTGGAAAAGCCTTTAGTTTTGAATTTTGGCTTTTAATTTACAGTATGTTTAGGACGAGGGCCCTGAGTTCTTGGCTGCTTATATTTATTTTTTATTTTTATTTTTCTTTATTTTGGTTTGATTGGTTTATTTACATTATTTGACAAAGGCTATATTAGTTTGTTTTTGATTACTATTATTCACTGCACAAAGTGCTAACTCTGTTTGTCTGTCTATCTTTTCCTCTAGTAACTAATGTTCGCTTTAAGGGTGAAGCTGATTATTTCTTAATTTTAGTTTATTTTTTTTATTTTTCTCTTGGATTATGTTTTTGACAGGCATTATTTTGACCTCTGGGTGTTATTGCATAATTAATGTTTTGCCTATGTGAGGCGTGTCTACACAGTTTGGTGTTTGAAACCTTATCTTTTCATGTTTTCAATAGGTTATTATGGTCTTCAACTGTGTAGACTATCTGTCTTATTGAGCTTGGAAAATTGATCTTAATATTTTAGAGGAATACGAACTTCTGATTACTTATTGATTGGGTTTGGTTAACTTTTGCATAATGCTTGCCAATTATTATGGCCATGAGGGAGTTTGTGTTATTTTTGTTTAGTTGGTCCCCTGCATTTTAAAGAGCCCAGTCACTTATATAAAAAATTAAATATAATAAAAAGTCCTCAGCAGGAAAAAAAACATGGTTAAACGTGATGATAAGGAAGTACTGTTTGCATATTTTTTAAATCTAAAACTAAACACGATGACTGTGAGTCTGCAGAAACACCACCGCGTATGCAGTCTCACAGGCCTTTCATTTAAATACACATTGTGGGGTATTTCATATCTGACCTTGTTTCCCCCATGTTTTTTGAAAAACATTCTAAAACAAACTCTGGAAAAGTGGGTGGACCTCCACCGTTGCTTTGCACGCGTTTCGTACACCTGTCATGTCTCCTCAAACATTTCAAATTGTCACATCTTTCGTCGCTGCTCAGCTTTCACCTCAGCCATTTCAGGTTTTTTATCTCACGACAAGACCATACCTGAGTGGCTCAGTGGGAGCTGTCCAGAACCCTGCGATCTGGCCCACTCATACTCGCTGGATCTCAACTGAGGCACAGTTTCAGGGTGTGGGGGCTCAGCTCGTGGGTGTTTTGGAGGAGGGGGTGCATGTGTGTGCATGTGTGGGGGGTGATGATGACATCGGTTCCTCCTAGGTTTTTTTTCTACCAGAAATGTAAAGCTGAGGCTGCAAATTTGTTGGTCTTACAGAGACGTGCAGCAGGGCTAATAAAGTTACTTGCATAAATACATAATAGATAAAACTAAAAACCTGTTTCACAGGCAGTTCCTGGGTAATACATTTGAATGTATTACATTGCTAAATGAATGGTGAATGAACTTTTGCTATAAAGCAGCAGAGACTATTGCAATCTGTGTGCTTACAGAATATGACACCTGGTGTACCCCTAGCCTTTGTTCAAAGAATAAGGGCATTTTTGTTTATATATGAGGATGAGATGGAGAACTGATGTGATTTTGAGTAATATTATTTTAAACTACAATTGTATAATTTATTCATCATCATTTTCACGCACGAACTGTCTGTCTGAAATAAGTGTTTTTGACTTTTTTTCTAAATTTTGTTTTTCTCTCTGGGTGTGTGCGCGTGTGTTTTTAGATGTAACTCGTTTGTGTTGGGACATTTGGCCTCATGCAAGAACCGTTCGTACGCACAGATTTGTTCTTAAATTGTGCGTACGAGTGATTTAGGAGNGGGAAAGGGAGGTCTGGGCCTCCCTTCTGAAGCTGCTGCCCCCGCGACCCGACCCCGGATAGGCGGAAGAAAATGGATGGATGGATGGATGATTTGTTGGTATCTCGTAAGTTAAGGTCTTATTCATTTTACTGTCTAGATTTTGATCCACGTCATTTCGCCCCTTATAGCTGCGGTAATCCCGATTACTCCAAACAAGAATCTGGACATCCATTTCAACGTGCAGTGTTTGGGAAACGCAACAGAATTAGGCTTTAAAGCTATCCATGAGCAGCTAGCCGCTACATCTTTGATGGCTTTTCAGAACAGGATTGCGCTGGATATGTTGTTGGCTGAAAGAGGAGGTGTTTGCTCCCTTTTTGGAGAGCAGTGTTGCACCTTCATACCCAACAACACCGCTCCTGACCGAAGCTTGACCAGGGCCTTGGATGGTCTGAGGACCCTGAACAAAAAGATGAAAGAGCATTTCAGGCGTTGACACCACTATGTGGGACTCATGGATGAGCATGTTTGGGTAAATATAGAACACTGATTTCATCAATTATGATCTCAGTGGCTGTGTATGCAGCATTCCTCACCTTGTGTGGATGTTGTTTTGTCCCTTGCATTYGTGGTTTGGTTAATCGGGTMATTACCGCAGCTATTCAACCAGTCCAAGATCAAGTTTATGCACTCCTCCCCATGACAGATGAACCACAGGCAGACACAGACACAGACACAGACACGGCATCTGATCCTCAGTGGTAAAGTAACTCCTTTCGTTTATCTTTAGGGACCTGACTTTCTTTAAGGTCCTGTTGTAYGTTTTATTTAGGCTCACTAGTATTATTTAGAGTCGCATCTATTCACTCATTTCATCATTTTCATATAATTCTAGGAGAACGTTGTTTTGTTTGARGTGTTAYTWWTTTYACACCTTTTTGTTGTTTGTTTTTACCTTCTTTATTTGTAACAASAGGAGGGATATGAAAAGGTTTTTATATGGTTTTTAATATGTTCCAAATAAAGTGTCCTGTACGTGACTACTGTTTTCAAGTCAATGGCGGCTAGAGAGGAACTTAGTGTGCAAGCAGAACTAGAAAAACAAGTTTAGACAGACTGTCTAACCTTAAAGAGTTCCAGCATGCCCAAGGTCCCAGC
>NW_013952756.1:22778-28688 GCF_001266775.1 Austrofundulus limnaeus | reverse complement strand
GGCTTTCCAGAGACAAGTCCCTACTTGGGAGCGGCTACGTATGCTGTGTTTTTGGCAAATTGTAGTCGGTGAGTTTACTATTTTATACTACTTCTGTGATATTACTACTACTTCTACTTCCTGTTATCTTCTTCATCATCGTCTTTTTCACCAGTAGAAACAGGCGGTTGTTGATCACGTGACTTCCGTGATGCGAAAAAAGTGTTTCCATTGCAGTTTTGCGAAAAACACCAATTTTGATACAGCCGAAAAACCACCTCATCCTAGTGCAAAAACATTTTGTCAAAAAACATAATTTTTTTGAAATTGACCTGTTTCCATTGAGCAAATATATTTTTGAAAGTCTAATTTGTGCATTTTCATGGTCAATGGAAACACAGCTAATGTTACCTTTCCAAAAATGCATTCATGTTTATTACAAAAATTTGATGTAACAGGCACTTTAAATGTCAAAAAGAAGGACTTAAACGCAGAATATGACAACTTTAAAAATATTTAATTTGGTATTTTGGATACAACAAATGCTCAATTAATTATAACAACCAGTCATTGGAGTAGGTAGCACAATATAGAGATTAAATGAGGGTTTATGGCCACACATTATGGGACTCACTCTCGTTACAGTTGTCTTATCTGTGCAGGGGAAAATTAGGATTTGTTTCCATGTTCAATGGAAGTAACTGCTTTGGGTCTTTAACTATATCAGACTTTTATAACAAGACAGAATCTTACCAGTCTTATCCTAAACCTAAAAAATTATGATCAACAAAATAAAAGCATAAAAATAAAAACTGGCATGTAGGCATGTAAACACATGTAAAAACATGAATTTAATAGTTACCTCCAAGTGTTGTAGAAAAGCAAGGGGATGTTAAGGCCCACAGTGAGCCACTCCTGGGCACACAGGAACATTATGCAGAACAGACCATGGATGGAGTACTCTGGCAGCACCAACTGAAAGGCACAAACAGAAGGAACAGTTTTAGTTTATTTATAAAGGAAATCTTTTTATAGGAACAGTTGTTTTCCATTGTTTGTCTCTTTGACTTTGGTCAAACAAGCCACCAAGATGGTATTGGTGTGTGTTTCTTGTCATCTGTCTGTGTACAGATTGTTTGTTTTAGCTCTATTTTGTACATTTACTGAAAAACTGAAACTACTGCTGTAACTATTGCCAAGCACTTACAGATATTCTACTTGCTACTCAAAATGTGACACATACATTTTACACCCCTCTACTTATTTAGGAATTTCATCATCACAGTCAATTTAATTAATCATTTTTCTGCATCTCAAAATAATTTCTGACCGTGCAGAGAGGAGAATCTCACATGCACAAGTCTCTCACGTTTTGACCTGAGCTTGGAGTGAGATTTCGAGCTGCTGAACACTGTTGCCAACTCCTCAGTAAGAAAAGTTGCTTTTGTCGTCCTAAAAGCTGCTAAATAACATGATCGTCCAATTTACATATTTGGGTTTTTGCCAAAAATTGTGGTCAGGGCTGTATGGTATTTAATGTAGGAAAAAACAGTGTTTAAAATCACTCTGGTGGGGGGTTTGGGGGTCCTCCCCCAGAAAATTTTGAATGAAGTAGATGCCATTTCCTGCATTCTGGTGTATTTTAACAGGTTGTTAAACAGATTTTTACACATGTAAACACTTGTTGAGTATTCCATAGATCAAGTGGAAGGGGTTCTCAAACATTTTGGGTCTGGGGACCCCTTACAAGAGTGAAAAATTTTCATGGACCCCCTCATAAAACCCATGCTGTTTTAAAAATAATTTACTGTCATTTTAATCCCTGACGTCATTTGCTGTCATTTGTTGCTGCGGCTTCAGGAGTAGACTAGCTGAGAGTATTTATTTATTTATTTATTTATTTATTTATTTATTTATTTATTTATTTATTAAAAACAAAAGACCATTTAAAAATCAAAGTCAATTATTGGATGAAAACGGGTAAAAAAGAAGAAGAAAAAATATATCTGCCCCTTTTAAAAAACTTTCTCCAAGCACTAACATCATGTAAGGTCTTTGTTCTAATTTTTGACCTGCAGCCCTGCTTTAAAAATAGCCAGGTTATCCCTTTATTTAACATCATTCTGATGCTGATCCAACTCTTTGCAGGTGATGTGTGCACATGCAGCGTATCCTCGTGAGATTTTTTTTAAATCTATGATAAAAACATCATTCGTATGCAGAACAGGTGGAAAGGTTTGGTCTGAACTGGGGTCTTGTCTCACGCTGCTGCAACTTTTTTATAACATCGTGCAGCGCGGATGGGTGATTGACAGGAGTGATCGGCTCTGACTGCAGCATGCACGTGTGCAGGACTCCCATATGCAGGAATAAAAACACAAAAATAGGCAGAGATGGATTTTTTAGGCAAAGTGAGTGGTTCATCTGACCAGGTCTGTCCAACCAGAGAGATAAACATTGAGCTGCACATTCGATCTTTATCAAAAATATATGTGTGTGCGCATTTGTGCACGTGTGTGTTTTAGAGTGAGAAATGCAAAGTGTGGCGTGTGCACGTCCTGAAATGCGTGTGTCTTACGGTCAATGCGTGAGACTTGAGAGCCCTGCATGCAGGACATTTTTGTGTCTGTTTCCATATTAGAATGTGAGTGTGTCAGGGGAGGAGTAGGACCCACACTTCTCTTTGTTTCTTGGGATGTATGAGGGAAAAGAGCACAGAAACCGGCATGTGCACAGTTTAATAAGTCTGAAAATTTCTGTGCATATGTATTCTCCTTATTTTGCCCCTACATCAACTTTCATTTTGAAAATTAAATGAGGCCCCAGGTCAGTTTATTGACCAATGACATATTAATTAATTTATTCACCATTTTTATTAAGAACTTAACACTGAGGTAGAACCCATTCAATTACAGGAAGTGAACATTTACAAAATGAGGAAGAGACAAATTTGTCTTTAATATTTCATTACAAAAATCATTTGAATCAAAAATATAATAATCAATAACTGAATTGAGAACACTGTAAAAGATTTAAGAGACTTTAAACCACTTGTCAACAGTCACAGCCCAGTAAAGTGCTACCTTAAGGGGGTAGTGGTCACCTTAAGGAGGAATAAACAGTTCCACCTCTCTTTGACACTGGTCTCAGAAGACCTCCCTCAAAGAGACATTTTATTTTCCTTAATCAAGATAATAAACAAACTAATAATGTTCTTTATATTTTTGATTTATATTTTCTTTTAACTGAGTTATTGCAATTTGATAAATCAAAGAAATGATATCAAAGTTACATAATGAAAAGAATGACAGCCTATCGTCTTGCATTATAATTTAGAAAAAAGAAAAAAAAACACAAAAAGAACATTGTTCCAATGTTTTTTTTATGCAAATCTTTGTTTTACTTAACTGTTATCCGACAGTAATGTGATGGTGTTTCTCTGTTTTTATTTCTTCTTTAACTAAATTGATCACTATACAGTAGTTTAGTTTACTATGTTTTACTATGAAATACAAATAGTCATTTGTGCCTGAATCTTAGACAACGATCTTGTTTTATTTTAGTTTAAATAATTCACTTCTCAGTATTTCAGCAAAAACCTAGTTCCTTGTCATTTAGTATTAGTCCTGCCAAAGGACTGAGAACAGCATGGCCTGACCTTGTTTTGTCTACATTAAAGTGTAGATATTCACAATTTTGTTTACCAGACTTATGGCAACGGTATTTTCTTAGACTAAACTTCTAATCCACCTGTTTTCTGACCCCTAAAGTAGAGGGTGTGTCCTTATTAACTTTTTCTGTAGTAACTAACTCAGGGAAAACACTCCTCAGACACCATCTCCATTACCAAATGAAGAAAAGCTGTTTTTTTACGCAGAGGAATCAGCGCTTTGCGATAAGATCTGAACTGAGGTGCCAATGAGCAGATCTTAGCCGCAAGCTCATGATACCATCAGTCATGACCAAACAACCAGCTCAAACTATTTGATTACCCAAGAATTTGCTGGAATGGTAATGGGTGTAACATGAGGCATCTGGTTTTCAAACATCTCTCATTCTACTAGACCAGGGGTACCCAAATGTTTGCCCCAAGAGGGCCAAAATGAAAATCTGTCCAAGGGCTGTGTACCAAATTTAATAACATAAAACCTGAAATGCAAATACCTTTTTAAGTAAAGTCATTTTCTCATGATTAGGCAAGCAGCCAGTGCAGTGTCTCACAATTCAGTGCACTTGGAGCAATGTACCCTCAGGCAGCAAAGGCTCAGTCATCAGACTGAGAAATGTGTCTCTTTTTTGTGCACATTTCGTGGTAAATCCAGATTCAGCATAGACATTTTGGTTAGACGATTTCCATCCAATTTGTCATCTTCTTTCAAGATTGGCAAGAATGGGGCATGGGGGGTAACAGGTCCCAGGGGTAAACCAAATCAACCCTTACTCCAGATCCCCCTGGAGGATCCCAACAGTTTCCCAAGCCACAGAGAATATATAATAGAACCCTAGGTTATCTTCACAGTTTGACAAGTCTGGAAAAACTCCAGAGGGAGGCATCCTAATCACACATCCAAATGACATGAGATGACTCCTTTCAATGCCTAGGATCAGTATATCTACCGGTACTCGGAGCTCCCCCAGAGATTATCTTCCTACATCTCAGGCTGAGTCCAGGAAGTCCTGGGATCCTGTGCTCTTGATCATGATCTGTACCTCATAAAATCGACTCACGGCTTGTTCAGACTTAAGTTATGTAAATGCACATTTAGGCTGTTTAGGTGATCATATCCTGCATAAATTGGGTACACAAGGGCAAAACAAGGTTTAAATTCTGCTAAAGATAATCAGGACTACATGCTGTCTACAACTAGACTACAATCATCTTTCCACTAAGAAGGCAAAGCAGAAAAATTAAATAAGCACAAGTTTTGTTGCAACATGATGCTATGTAGACAATATTTTTCTAAAACCAATATGGTACTGGGCTTGGGTTATAAGACCAGTTGCACACCCAAATTTGCAAGAAACTAAGCAGATTTTTAGTGTTTGTGACCAGCGGGCAATGCCGCTTCATTTTGAACAGCCTATTTTTGAAACACATCACCATTATCGCTGCATATTGTTGAGAATGTGTTTTGTCTGTTTTGTTCATGTCGCTCTCGTGTGTCTTCTCAGTGTAYTTACCACTCATCCTTCCTCAGTCTGTTTTCTACGTCACTCATTGTATTGTAAGAAAATATGTGTTGTTCAAAATGGTATGTCCGCATGAACAGGATTCAGCTGGATTTCTTGTTAAAAACTTTATTTTCAGTCCTCTGACTCCAATCAGGTTCATTCAGCTCTCAGCAGCACAGGCCTCAGTGTACAACCTTGGGCCAAACCAAAACAAACACGGGAGCTCTGCTCTGAGAAGACACTCTGCACAACACTGACAACTTCTTTCTACTATAATAATGAATTGAGCTTATAATGTTCATCCCTTCCTGGTTACACCCCAGAGGTGTTACCTTTTACGTCAGAATGTCACTCAGTTTTGTTTAGGCTAAGAGAAAGAACACATGATAACACACATACACCAACTCTTTGTCTGTTTTAACCTTACAGACTGAAACGATCAGAAAGTATAAAATAAAAAAAAACTGTATCTAATATTCAATTAATCAGTTACAAAATTTCTTCAATCCCTCTCTTGACATATATAAAATATGTCAAAACTATAAGAAATTTTATGAA
The DNA here is from genome assembly GCF_001266775.1 of Austrofundulus limnaeus. Taxonomy (NCBI): domain Eukaryota; kingdom Metazoa; phylum Chordata; class Actinopteri; order Cyprinodontiformes; family Rivulidae; genus Austrofundulus; species Austrofundulus limnaeus. The sequence goes on along the minus strand of NW_013952756.1, from coordinate 22,979 downwards.
AACTTTATAAAGAGAAGTTATAACATCTGTTGTCACATCAGGATATTTCTTTTTTTTTTATTGATGGCCTCCCTTCTCCCCCTATAGCCATCCTCTCCTCACCATTATTATGTTTTTTTTTAATATGAGAAAAAGAAGAAAAAAGAAAAAAGTGAAATGCGATGAGAGAGTGAAAAAGAGATTAGAAGATATGTAAAATAT
>NW_013952756.1:13094-22768 GCF_001266775.1 Austrofundulus limnaeus | reverse complement strand
TCGTATCTGAAAAAATTCTTAGAATATGAAAACATTGGTGAATGTCACAAATTCTCCTAAATCACTCGTACTCACAACTTAAGAACAAATCTGTGCGTACCAACGGTTCTTGCATGAGGCCAGTTTAGTGAAAATGATTCTTGAGCATTCATTGAATGACTTTTAGTCCATTCAAACTGTGTCAAAGTACCTTATTGTTCAACAACCAGGTGAAAGAAGTTTTTATCTGCCGAGGAGTTCTTCAGACTCAACATTCTGTTTCTGCCTTAACTAACCAAGGTCACTTAGCTGTCTTGCTCTTTAGAGTACTAACACAGATTTTGGCTCATCAGTCTGAAACCTGAATGAGGAACGAGAAACAGCTATTTTTTGTTCCTAGCTTCCTTCCCTCAGGAAGTGGGTATGTCAGAGATTTTTGTCTCAATTTGCCAAAGAGATAAAATCTGCTGTCTGGTTTGGGCATGCCAGCCTCAAATCACCTTTGAATATTTTTTACTATCCTGAGAGAAGGAGCCAACTCGCCTCCTACAAACGGCAGATTCTCTGTGATGCTGTAAACAAAAACCCTGGGGAGTTGTGCTGACCACCCTCCTGACCTGCCTCTGTGACGGTGAAGCCATCTACAGGTAGAGGCTAAGTTTTTGTCAGCTAGAGCAGTGGTTCCCAAACTTTTTATCTACTGACCCACAAAATATTCATGGCAAAAACTTGTGACCCCAAAAATTACTGGTCTGAGTACAAACACTTTGTTAATAACACCAAAAACAAAGGCTACACAAATATAAATGCTTATTTATACTTATTTTGTGTTTTCTAATAATTATAGGGAAAATATTACATCACCAATTATTTTATTACTGTTATGATTCTGTCTCTGTCTGCCTGTTCTTGGCCCAGTTCTTGCTCCTGTCTGCCTTGCCCTGCTCATTGCCTCTGCCCCTCCCGTCACAGAAACCCTAATCAACTGATTCATGTCACCTGTTCCTGCCAGTATATATCCCAGTTCCAGCCTCCAGCCCATTGCCAGATTTTTATCAGCTCGTCTATGATCTTCCAGCGTTCTTGTTCCTTGTCCTGCTCTTGCCTCATGTCCCCGACCCTGCTCATGTCTCCTGGTTTAACGTCTCCTGCCTCAGCCCTTGTCGGATCCTGCCTGTCATCTGCTCTCACGGTAACGACCTTGTTTCTGTCTCTTGGATTATTGCCTCTCGCCTTTCCCCTGCACGATACCTCGCCACATCGGACTTCCTGGATCTCGACCACGGAACGCATCTCTGGACCAACGGCTCAGCCTGCCCCCTCAAACCTGGTAACAATCTCTGACCACCCGTGTATGACCCTGGATTTGTTGTTGACATTGAGTAAACCCCACAGCAGCAATACCTCCACTTACAACACCACCCGGAACCAAAACACCGTGGCTGTTGTTTCAACCCGGACCCAGTCCCTCCTGAGAAGGTTGGTGTATTATATTATTTTGTTTAATAATATAATCTTGTTGTGCCAACCTAACTTCCCATCTCTGTGTGCAGACCTGCTGCTGCCGGAATCCCATTCTCGACCTCCAATTGCAAATTCTAACAATAAACTTGTTAAACCTTTATCTGTGTTCGGAACTAATTCAGAGCTCACTCACCCGATCATAACAATTACCCTTTAAATTGATTTTTGAAGTGCAGTGGTTCCACAACTTTTCAGCTTCTGACCCACAAAATAACAGTAGCAGAGACCTGAGCCCCCAACTGTTTTTGGATGATAAACATTTGTATCAGGTCAACTAAACATGGGCATAGTAACAATATTTATTATACTATATTTATATAGTTTAGGCAAATAAAGCAAAAATGTAATTAATTTCAAAAATCTTTTCAGGACCCCACCTTGATGTTTCAGGACCCCACTTTGGGTCCCGACCTCAACTTTGGGAACCACTGAGCTAGAGAGTCCAGCTGAGTGGGAGACAGAAGCTGATCTGGGTTGTTCTGGTAATCTTGATAAGATAAAAAGTTAAAACTAAATATTTACTAATTCTCTTTCCTCCTTTCTTAATCTAAATCTTGCCATAAGTTAAATGCCTGTAAATTAAGTTTTTATAACATCCAAAACTTGTTTACTGTTTCATRTGTTCACTTTCTGAGTGTTTATTCACAATACTTCACATCGGATGCGAGGTGGTTTATTGTTAATAAATATTAAATAAATTATTGTTAATTAAAAAGCTAGAAGTAAATTGGTAGCTGCAACATTCCTGCCACTCCTGGACTATGGTGATGTTTTATATATGAATGCTTCGACTAAATGCCTTCAGTCATTAAATACTGTTTATCATTGTGCTTTGAGGTTTGTAACTGGTAGCAGACGTTTYATACATCATTGTAACTTGTATGCAGAAGCTAAATGGCCTCCTTTAAGCGTACGGAGAAGCAATCACTTGATGATCCTGATCTATAAATCTTTACTCGGTTTGGCTCCAGCATATTTAAACTCTCTTTTACACAGATCTGTTAATTCCCATTTTTTACGTTCCAACAACATTTTTCTTTTGCATGTTCCTCACTGCCGAACTGAAAAAGGAAAGCAAGCTTTCAGTGTGATGGCTCCTTCAGCCTGGAATCAGCTTCAGTCTGAAATCAAGATGTCGGAATTGATTTCACTGGATTCATTTCGAGCGATTCTTAAAAAAAGGCAACAAGAGTCTTTTAAACAGTGTCACTGTTTTTAAATTGTTTTATTCTGTTTTATAATTGCGTGTATGTATTAATCAATTTTGTTTGTAACCAGGTTGCTGTGTACTGCAGACTTCTGCCCAGGTCCCCCTTGAAAATGAGATCTGGATCTCAATGGGGTTTACCTGGTTAAATAAAGTAATAAAAAAAAATAATAATATCTTATCTCATAAAGTTTTGATTAACAAGCTTTAATTGTATATAGTTAAGTTCATTTGTCTGTAAATAAATAACTTTAGTTTATAAAATTGAACTGGACTGGAAGTACAATTATTGTCTTTTCTCATATTCAATGAAGAGGTGTTTATCTTTCATAAAAAGAACTCATGTTGCCTCATATGATTGAGAAGGTGTAAGAAACTTGGTGGACAAGGATCTTACACGTGAATGTCAGGTTGGGGGCAGGAAGTGATTTGTTCTGGTTCAAAACACAGCAAAATGGATCACAGCAAGTACTTTAATGCCCTAAATGGGCTGGCACAGACAAGATATTGCAAAAAATATGCATACATTTAGGATATGATTCATATTATCTTAATAAAAAAGACTTGTCATATAATCTGGAGAATTTACACAGCGTTGAGGCGATCAACATAAACTACTATCTGGTGCTGCAGACATGTTATCAGTTACTACAAGCCAGATAAAAGCTTTTAAGAGCCTCAAAGCCAACAATTATTTTGATTCAGTTTGGGTCAAACTTTTAGGATCCAAAGAAACTTTAAATGGTGATTGACGTGTAGTTAGCCTATGATTACAATTCTATCACTAACTCTATAACAAGTTAACTCCTGTTATTTCTATGTGCTTGGATCTACTTGCACATAATTTATTTAGCTTCTGTAAACCCAAATTCAAGTATCTATCCAGGAAAATATCTGACGATATGATTTAATCGATACGATCCTGACTTGTTAGAAAGGAGTCACTGCAAACTGCTGCATTCTTCATTTCCGCACCTCCTGCTTTTAGCCGTAGATTGTTGATCCACTTTTGTACAATTTTCTCTGCAAGTTTTTAAAATTTAACTCCCTTGCGACACACTACTATCAGAACATGAAAAAAATACTTTGATATTTCTCCTGATTAGAGTGGCTGCAACAACTGTACACGGCACAGAATTTAGGCATTTTGACACTGAATCAACAAATGGAAACATGACTTCATTTACTTCCTGCCCCCATCTGCATTTCATGACATCGATACTACATCATCTGTAATCCAGAAGTATATACGTATACAGGGACAAAACAAATATTGGTATTCCTGGCAGGTTTTGTTTAGCATTTTATTCATATTGTTGCTCAAATTATACCATGTCAACCAAAATTAAGTTATATTTTGAAATAAATTTAGCCATATTGTCCCACTCTAAATTCAGAACAAGTTGTTTAAAAACTGTCAGGGGGAGGACTCCGTGTCCAGTTTTCCCCCTCTTACAATGCTGTTATTCCAAGTATGACTTAGCCCCCTGCTAACAAAAGGGATAATCAGGGCCACAACAACCTAGTGTAAGGCTGAGGCTTCTCCTWTGACTGTGAACAAACAGTGTTGATTGTCATTGTTAAACCTGTTTGTCCATCATGTGGAGACAATACGTATGAGGCTGAGTTTACCTGAAACTCCTCACACAGAAGAAGTCTCTTGGAGAAGAGACAAAACATTTCTTAAAAGAAGAAACCATCCAGAAGATTTGCTAAACTTCTTTTTCCTGCTTTTTTGACTTGAGCTGTCTAAAATCAAGTCCATCCTGTGATTCTCTGGCCCTAGTCCCAATGTGAGGTAACTTTAACTTTATTGTGTTTATTTATCTATTTGTTATAATTTTGTCTAATTTTTGCTTTTTAATATTTGTGTTATTATCCTTTTTCATGTCCTTATTAGTTTCACTGTACAGTACTTTGGTCTGACATGTTTTTTAAGTGTATTGTAAATAAAGTGCTATTATTCTTTGTTTTCCTTCATGTTTCACTGTTGTGGTACATCTACAGTCACCTTGAGTGATCCCAGAAGGTCACGGCTTCAAGGACAGCAGATCTGGGTGTGTATGTGTGTAACTGTGTGTGTATTTGTTGCTGATAGAGGACTGTGGAGAAAATGCTCTCCCCAGGGGGCCGGTCGAGGGCTGGAGGGCTCCAGCTGACAACACTGATAACCAACATCAGCTGTTCAACCAATAAACCTCCAGTATAATGCAGGCATACACCCAAACACACTTGGATGCACAGATTCAGACACAGTGTATGAATTTCAGAGAGGTGGAGGGAGAAACAGATGTCACGCTGAAGCTGGGAGGATCCTCATGCTTCTTCCTCGAGGCAAACACAGAAAAACAAACAGCACAGCTCTGCAGAGAACAGCAGCTCTCACAGTCTTTCTCCCTTTGGTTGTCAGGCCAACATGTGGCACAGTGACAAAGAAAGAATCTGCTGAAAATTCAGGCAGCAAACAATGCAAAGACCAAATATTGCCAGACGATATCAATATGTGTTTATTTAGATTACATGTATGATTCATACAAGAAGCCAATACTATGCATGTTAGTTTATCACAGCCTTTCTTCAAGCTTACCTTCCTTAGCAGGTTGCAGATTCTCTCAATGTTTCGCAGTCTCTCCCTCTGTAAAAAGCACAAAAAGATATTTTTTATTAAATTCGTCTGAATTGTGTTACTGTGTAGTTGTAGCTTTTCTTGCAAAATGAAACTGAAAAGAAGTAGTACAAACATATATCCTTGCTTGTTTTTTTGAGTCAACAAAGAAGAGGAAATGCTATTGTGATGCATACAGTGAGCTAGAAAAGTAAACTGCAGTGCAGGTTGTTTTTTATCACATGGCATCACTCAATCATGCAGTTATGGGAAAAAGGGGGTGATATTAGGGATAAATATTCCCATTCTATAATGTTATACTTAGGGATGGGTACCAAATACGATAATTTTTTAAGTACAGACTGAATTCTGTCGGTACTACCAAGTATCTATTCATCTAACATCAAACGATACCATGTTTCGGTACCTAAACGCATCATTGCGACCGTATTGGTGTAAGAGTGGTGAGTTTTCCATGCTTGTCCTGAACGCAGCATCGCGTTACAGCGTAATGACATAACCAGCCGCTGGTTCAGTAAACAGAGTTCAGTCTGAACAAGCTTGAAAACCTCGCAGCTCCTGGAGTAAAACTCACAGAACAAACCGCCTCTGAATTATCTGATGGATTAATTATCTTGTGAGCACGACATTCGCTTGCTCAAAGTAAATAAAGTACCACCACTTTCTTTATTTCATCCTCCATTAAACAGAGACATGCAGAGGAAAACAACAGAGGAGCTTCCTGACAGTCTGAACACATCAGACCTGAAAGAACACAAGCAACTATCTTGAAGTATTGGACACGTTTTGGATGCTCAAATCGTAGCTTGAATACCTTGTATGTATTTTAACTCCATTCTCTTTTGTTTATTTGATTTAAACTTATTTGCCTTCCRTGGACCTCCATCACACATGTTTCTAGCGGGGAAATGACATCAATAGAAACACGTGGAGCTGGATTTTAATTTGTGTAATGTGACAAAACAATCTTGTTTTCAAGAGTTTTCACTTTAAAGAAATTAGTTAAAAAACTGATATTACAATACAAAGAGTTGTATGTTGTGTTGATATTTGTTAACTTTATATATTGAGAAATATGTAAAAAAGGTATTATTAAAAAAACACACACACACACACAAAGTACCAAAAATTGGTACCGTTAAGTACCGGTTTCTAACAGGACAAGTATGGACACAAGTCCACTGTCTGTGGCCATGAGTTCATCATTAGTAATTTTCACAAGTGTTGTTTCTGTGCTGATAAACTCTTGACCCTGACTGAGATTAAGATTAGATGACACAGAAATTAAAAAATGTATATGTAACTGGCATAGCTCCTGACTCTAGATCAAGTTTCTTCGGTAAAGTTTTATTAAAGCAATCCTAAAATGCTGTGGAACAAAACCATCCATTAAATATATATTAGGCAGAATTTGAATATTTATTAAGGGAAACACCTCTTTGAACTGCCTGGTTGGGATGAGATCTGAGACATCCTGATGGTTTGGATGAAGCTATTATTTTTGACAGTTCAGGGAGCTCAATGGGACAAAAACAGTTCAAGAATAAATTGTGTTTTATTGACATTTCCAATTTTTTTCATGTGATAGAATATCAGAGGCAATAGGAGAAATAATGATGTAAATTTTCTCTTTAATTAAAAGGAAACTTATAAAGTCATCACTACTTGGGATTATAAAGATACATGAATCAACGGAGTTGGGTCTTTTTGTAGGGTCCTAAAGTTACAGTACTAAAAAGAAACATCACTTTTTTTTGTTCAAAGAAGCTAAATGTACTTTTATTCACTTTTAAACTCATAGTCAGTGGTGGGCAGCGCTAATCCAAAAATTAACTCCGCAATTTCTAAAACGCTTATGTAGATATTTAGGTCCGCTACCTCAAAAGTGCTTATGTCATAGAAAAATTAGCGGAAGCTAATTTTAAAGAGCAAGTTCAATTTGGCACTTACTAGCTGGCAATAATTCATGTACAAAATATGACAACACTGCTAACTAGTGGTGTATGAACTTTTTTACAGCTTATTCCATACATTTCTGGGGATTTGAGTGCCTGAAAAGGACCTTTAGCTCCTGGTGTAAAAATTAAAAAGTTGTTGAGTATTGCTAGTTCAGCTGCTTCTTTAAAACATTGTTGAGGATTGCTAGTTCGGCTGCTTCTTTAAAAAGTTGTTGAGGATTGCTAGTTTGGCTGCTTCTTTAAAAAGTTGTTGAGGATTGCTAGTTTGGCTGCTTCTTTAAAAAGATGTTGAGGATTGCTAGTTCGGCTGGTTGTTTGTCTTATTCTTTTGTTTGTTGTAGATTTTTCATTAAAGAAGCATCGATAGGGGGCAAGATGGTGGAGGAGTGAGACGTGTGTCGCGTGGGCTCCCGCTCCGACTGTTCTGTTTGTGGTTCTCTACCGAATGTCCTTGCTGTTTTGAGCATTTTGTCTGTCTGCACTTGACCCCTGAGTGATTCTTGCCTGGAAGAGTAGAAGAATGGCGACAAACTCAAGGAAAGGCAAACATTCTAGCTCGGCGGCTGTTAGGCCCGACGCCGTCTTGGAGTAGGCTGCAGCTAAAACTGGATTTTCGGCACCCTCTTCTCCCTCCCGCGGCGAGGTGGACGCACTCTCCTTGAAGTCTGAAATTCTTGCCGCTATAACAACCAATCTCTCAGCTGTGATCAAATCCGAAATAAAAGCGGCTTTGGCAGAAGAGTTTACTCTTATTAAAGGAGAGCTACAGGCGGTGAGAGCGGAAGTGGCTAGTGGCACGATGCTACTTCATGCTGACTTAGACCACCTTAAACAGAGCGTTAAGGAGGTGGAGGACGGCCTGTCAATGTGGTCCTATGAGGTGGTTGCTCTGTGCACCACCGTCTTGGAACTTAAAGAAGAAGTCGATGGGCTCAAAAAGAAGTGTGACGATATGGAAGGACGCATGAGAAGGTGCAATGTGCGGATTATTGGAGTTCCTGAGACGCCAGAATTCAGCTCCACTTCAGCAGTGGCTAAACTGCTAGCAGAGGTCCTACAGATGGATGAAGAGCCACTGGTTGACCGAGTCCATCGCTCTCCAGGTGGAAAAAGGTCAGGCGATAAGCCGCAGGTCATTGTTGCTAAGCTGCACTATTATCAAGAATGTGTGTAAATATTATGTTGAGCGCGGACCCACGGCCATCTTCGTTTTAAGGAGGCATCAATCATCATCACATCTGACTACACGGCAGCTGTGGCCAGGGCTCGATCGGCATTTAAGGGAGGTGAGGAGACTTCTTCACAACCAACGAGATGTTCGCTATGGCTTGTTTTTTCCTGCATGGCTCTGCATCTCTCATGGGGAGGAAAACAAGGAGTTCCTGGATGCCAATAAAGCAATGGACTACGTTAAAAAGAGGATCATCTCGGCGACGGACAACGAGGACCGGCGTTGACTGCAGGTCCAACTCTCATCGATATATTATGACTGTCAGGTTGTAATGAACCTTCTAATTTTATGTCCCGCGTAATATCTTGATTTAATTTTAGACTTTATTCCGAGGGACAACATTCCTCTTTTTGTTCTATGTACGAGAGTTTCACAGGGGGTCTGTCCAGATCTTGGTTAGTGATATATTTATCACTACAGCAAGGAGCATAAACAGTAATAMTACTTTAAAGTAAGGGAACCCCCCTTTTTATTTTTTTGTTATTGTTATTTAGTTGTGGCGGGAGTCCAGGCAGGGAGTTAAGCCCCCCAGTATAAGCACAAATGTGTGAATTTTTTGTTTGTTGGGTTCTTCGTGTTTTTTAGGAGAAAGGGGTGGGACTATACCGGATCTATATGTTTTGAGAATGTCTTTTTCAGGTTATTTTTTTGTGATGGTTTGTGGATATTGTACTACAGTCCAATTGACCATACATGAGCAGTTCTAATATTAACAGGTTCATCAACAGTCACCCAGTTAACTGTGTGAGTTGGAATGTGAAATCCCTCAATGGTCCAGTGAAATTTAGGAAAGTTATGACACATTTAAGACAACTTGATGCTAATATTATTTTTTTGCAGGAGACCCATTTGCGTAAGGCAGACAGTGCAAATCTAAGCAGGCGCTGGTCTGGTCAGGTGTTTCAGTCTAATTTCCAATCTAAATCGAGAGGGGTAGCCATCTTAGTTAGTAAACAGGTGCAATTTACAGTATCCAGTGTTAAAATGGACGCTGCTGGACGTTATGTTATTGTGGGGGGAAAACTATATGCACTTCCTGTCATTTTAGTCTCAGTATATGCTCCAAATTGGGATGATCAAACATTTTTTAATACGCTTTTTTTGCCTAATATTTCAACACAATCTGATAAGTGGGGGAGATGTGAACTG
>NW_013952756.1:4940-12094 GCF_001266775.1 Austrofundulus limnaeus | reverse complement strand
GTAGAGGACCCGAGTTCAGAGGATGAAAGAGACCACCCGCGGAGGGTGAGAAGGGAATTTTTTTTTTTATTTTTTGTAGGAGCATTGTATTTTGTTGTAAAAAAAGAAGCAATATTATAAAAAATGGTTTTGGAAAATGGCAGCAATACACAAATACATTTGTACCTTACTCAAATGGTCCAACTTTGAACCAGGAGAGAATATTTTCTGAAGAACTGGAGTGAATACCAAGACTCTAACAAGACATTTCATTCTCCCAGTCATCCTGTCATACACATGTCAATGTTAAGCTACCATATATTTCGGAGTATAAGCCGCAACTTTTTTCCTGAACATTGAACCATGCAGCTTATAGACCGGTGCGGCTTATCCATGGATTTTTTTCTTCAGCCACCATGGGACTCTTATGCTCCATTTGCTTCAACCACTCGATTCAAAAAAAAGAAAGGGAAAGAAAACAGAAAAAAGTGATCGCTTCCAGAGCCGACTGTTGCACCAGGAAGCAGCGATTTAAAGATAGTCAATGGCCAAAACCTCATAAAAGGGGATAAAGGAGACATTTTTCATGGTGGAATCTGGCTGATAAAAACTTTGGAGCTTAATCCAGGACCAGTTTGTGGATAAACGTCGAGTGAAGAGCCGCAGACTTTTTTTTTCTCATTGCACTCTCCGGGGAAGGAATCCCATGCAGTGACATATGCTGGAGGGGGAGGGCTTTCCCACCACAGCTTCAGAGCCAGCATTACCCTGAGAGGACAGCGACACAGAAAGCAACACTGAACAGATACCACTGTGTGACGCAGCTTTTCTCAGCTTGTTTAACTCTGATACTGAAGAGGAGGACTTCGATGTTTTCAGTGCGCCGGAGGACGATGAATGAGACATTTTGTTGGACCAGAAACTGTTAAAGAAAAATCCCAAAATAAGGTCAGTTAAATGAACTGTATTCCTCCGAAATTTAATTCCTAAAGGTTTGCTTTTTATGTTTTGATGTTGAATTCACTTTTTTGACGGCAAATTTGGGTGTACTGTTCTTTTTTTTTGGGGGGGGGTTGGTCTGGCTTATATGTTAATGTTCACGGATTTTTTTTAAATTATGGCGGGTGCGGCTTGTAGTCCGGTGCAGCTTATAGTCCAAAAAATACGGCACGTTTTGCAAAGAAACACTAAATATACACTCACCGGCCATTTTATTAGGTACATCTGGCCAACTGCTCATTAACACAAATGTCGAATGAGCCAATCACATGGTAGCAACTCAATGCATTTAGGCATGTAGACATGGCCAAGACGATCTGCTGCAGTTCAAACCGAGTATCAGAATGGGGAAGAAAGGTGATGTGAGTGCCTTTGAACGTGGCATGGTTGTTGGTGCCAGATGGGCTGGTCTAACACATTGTCACTCCCGACTTGTCACATATTGATGCATTTCCAAGGTTCTCTCTGCATCTTATTATGATGTGACGGGTACTCCTGTCGCATCAGTTTTTGATGCACCAGGCATTTCCGCGTTCCCTCAGCATCTAGGTTTGACGCATTGGGACGCAAAATATAGGGATCTTTGACTTGGGGTCCGTGGTTAATATTAGGGATCACGCTTCATGGTTAATTTTAAGTAGTGGGATCTAGGATAGGATGTTTAGGGCGAATATTAGGTAAGTTTAGGCTTTGGAATATGTAGTTGATTTGAATTTCCTACATTTTCCAAAAATGGTTAATTTTAGGAATCAGGGTTAATGGTTAATTTTAGGTACTAGTGTCAGGGACAGGATGTCTAGAGTGAATAAAGGTAAATTTAGGCTTTGGGATGGTGGTTTTTGTGCATTTTCTACACTTTCTGAAATTATGAAAATGGATTCTGCCCCATCTCGTCAAGAACTGACATGAGGGGGGTACCCGACGTGACAAAATCTGACACAGAGGGAACCTTGGAAAAGCATCAATATGTGACGACTTGGGAGTAAGAATGGGTTGGCTGGGCTGAGTATCTCAGAAATTGCATATCTACTGGGATTTTCACGCACAACCATTTCTAGGGTTTACAGAGAATGATCAAAAAAGAGAAAATATCCAGTGAGCAGCAGTTCTGTGGACACAAATGCCTTGTTGATGCCAGAGGTCAGAGGAGAATGGCCAGACTGGTTCGAAAGTAACTCAAATAACCACTCATTACAACTGAGGTATGCAGAAAAGCCTTTCTGAACGCACAAAACCTCAAACCATGAGGCAAATGGGCCACAGCAACAGAAGACCACACCAGGTGCCACTCCTGTCAGCGAAGAACAGGACACTGAGGCTATAATTCACACAGACTCAACAAAATTGGACAAAAGAAGATTAGAAAAACGTTGTCTGGTCTGATGAGTCTGAATTTCTGCTGCAACCTTTGGACGGTAAGGTCAGAATTTGGCATCAACAACATGAAAGCATGGATCCATCCTGCCTTGTATCAATGATTCAGGCTGGTGGTGGTACAATGGTGTGGGGATATTTTCCTGGCACACCTTGGGCCCATAAGTACCAATTGAGCATTGTGTCAGCACCACAGCCTACTTGAGTATTGTTGCTGACCATGTCCACCCCTTTATGACCACAGTGTACCATCTTCTGACCATGTCCACCCCTTTATGACCACAGTGTACCATCTTCTGATGGCTACTTCCAGCAGGATAACGCTCCATGTCATAAAGCACGAATCATCTCAGACTAGTTTCTTGAACATGACAATGAGTTCACTGTATATGAATGGCCTCCACAGTCACCAGATCTCAATCCAATAGAGCACCTTTCTTAACAAACATCTGTAATTTTTGTGTAGGAGTGTTTTTGTTTAGGTATTTTTTATGTCTATTGGCTGTACAACAAATTGCCCCTCGGGGATAATAAAGATTCTAAGATTCTCAGGGTGGTTCATCTCTCTAAGATTTTCTTCTAATAAAGAAGGAAAAAAATCTTATGATATTTGCTCTTATTTACAACAAAAAATTATATTAATTTCAAACTATTTGAAATTAAGTTTGATCCGCATTGCCGATAGTAAGCTGGACTCATTTCCAGTGAGAGTTGGACTATGCCAAGGTTGGCCTTTGTCCCTGATTCTGTTCATAACTTTTATGGACAAAATTTCTAGGTGCAGTCAAGGTGTTGAGGAAATCTGTTTTGGTGACCTTAGGATTGCATCTCTGCTTTTTGCGAATGATGTGGTCCTACTGGCTTCATCAGATCGTGATCTCCAGCTCTCATTGGAGAAGTTTGCAGCTGGGTATGAAGCAGCCGGGATGAGGATCAGTGCCTCCAAATATGAGACTATGGTCTTGAGCCGGAAAAGGGTAGGGTGCCTTCTCCGGGTTGGAGAAGAGGTCCTGCGCCAAGTGGAGGAGTTTAAAAAGATCCATGGTTAGTTGTAACATTAGACTTTATTTGATAAACATATTTGTTAACTGCAAAATAAATATTGTAAAAATACTGTAGGATGTTTAGTTTTTATATTTTTAAACTAAAAGTTTAAAAACATACTGTATTACATGGATGGGCTGTTTTATTTACACGCAAAGCATTCTCGGTAAATGATAACATGGATAGGTGCGAGGCTGCATCCACACTTACAGTTGTAGCCTGATTGTTTCTGCCTTCTCTCTGTCAATGCACTCTAGTTTCATTTAAGAGTCATTCGTCAGATATTGTCCAAGATTAACCTTCAGGGTGGATATAGCTCGCTCACACCAATGACCTATCCGCATCATCACTTATCCGGAATGCTTATCAAATGTTTATCAAATAAAGTCTAATGTTACAACTAATCATGGATCCCTTTAAGTCAGAGATTCTTAACCCATGGGCCGTGGCCCGCGCCATCTTGAGGGCCTCAAAAGAACAAGTTTTTAACTTTGGGCCACGGGACAGATTTTTAATAAGGTGCAATACAGTTTCTCACCACTAGTAGCAGTAGTGCGCCATTCAGTTGTTCAATAACTGTTTTAATATGTAGAAGAAAAACCTTCGAAACCTGTTGAGAATGGAAACATATTTCAAATGAAAAGTAGAAACAAAAATGAAAGTAACTCATCAAAAAACACCAAAGTTTGTCACTAATATGAAGTGCAGCTTCTGTTTTTACCATGCAATATTTTAAAAGTTCAAAACATTATCAAATACAGTTGCAGATACAACTGTATTTTAATTTGCACTTTAAATTAATTTTTATAGTTTATTTTTAAACATTTTGAATGTATTTTAAAGAATTTTAAACTTGTCAAAAAGTTGTTGTTACTGTTATTTTTGTCACTAATATGAAGAGCAGCTTCTGGATGCAAAAGTTTAAAAAGGCTTTATTTTCATTTGTACTTTATCAAATTTATTTGTAATTTTTTTAGTTGAAACATGTACATTAAACATTTTTAATTTATTTATTTAATGCTCACAATTGAATTTTATGCATTGTCTATTTTTGTTATTGTTTATGTTAAAGAATATATGTGCTGATAAGCCTGAGTGGTCTGTTGACTGACCTTTGTATTTGTTCAAATGATTGTTATGGGCAGGTTACAATATAAAATGTCTTGTTATTATTTGACAGGAGTTTTACTTTTAAACTGTATGTGTATTTAATTTAGTTATGTTTGTTACGATAGTTTAGTTATGATGTAAATACAATAAAATTAAACCAATATTTAGAATAATTATAATTTTGATCCATACATTGGTAATGTCTGACTGGGCCTCATGCCTCATTATGTTCAACAAATTGTGCCCCGAGGTCAAAAAGGTTTAGAACCCCTGCTTTAAGTATCTCGGGGTCTTGTTAGCGAATGAGGGAAGAATGGAGCGGGAGATTGACAGGCAGATTGGTGCTGCGTCTGCAGTGATTCAGGCACTGTACTGGTTTGTCGTGGTCTTCCGAGAGCTGAGCCAAAAGACACAGCTCTGCGTTTACCAATCGGTCTACGTTCCTACCCTCATCTATGATCACGCGCTTTGGGTAGTGACTGAAAGAATGAGATCATGGATAGAAGAGGCAGAAATGAGTTTCCTTTGCAGAGTGTCTGGGCTCTCCCTTAGAGATAGGGTGAGAAGCTCAGTCATCCGGGAGGGACTCAAGAGTAGAGCCGCTGCTCCTCCACATCGAGATGAGCCAGTTGAGGTGGTTCATCTGGTTAGGATGCCTGCAGGACGCCTCCCTGGTGAGGTGTTCCAGGCATGTCCCACTGGGAGGAGACCCAGAGGAAGACCCAGGACAAGCTGGAGCTACTATGTTTCTCAGCTGGCCTGGGAACGCCTTGGGATTCCCCCGGACGAGCTAGCCCAAGTGGCTGGGGTGAGGGAAGACGGGGTCTCTCTGCTTAGACTGCTGCCCCCGAGACCTGACCCCAGATAAGAGGAAGAAAACAGACGGATGGACTGAGAAGTAGTTAGTATTACAAGACAACAATAGATGTGCAGCTAATTGTTGCAGCCACGGACTGCAGACTGAGCTCCATGAAGGAGCTAGGTACAAATATGCAGGCTTTGTACCAGAAAGCATTTAGGCAGCTCCACATGGCTACCACAGGAGTTTCAAGGATTTATTAAACATGTAACACTTTATGGTATGTGGTATGGGTACGGTTTTGATTATGGAATGACATTATTATAATATGATATGAAGATCAAAAATGTTAATTTTGCTTATTACCCCCCCCCCCAATTCATAATGGTTAATAACTTAAAATTATGTAGATATGCATTCTCACAAACAAACACACACACACACACACACACACACACCCATCTGTATTCCTATTCTTTTTAGGACTTCATTCCATTTACTTCCATTCATTTCGGTAGCATAACAACCCTAGGCTCAACCATTACCAGTACAAGCCTAACCTGAAATCAGTTCACAAGTTAGTCTTAAACCTGACCCCAAATCCAAAATTAAGGATCTGTTATATTAAGACTGGGGTTTGATCCTCAAAAGGAAATCTGGTTCTGTGAGTCATTATGATAGAAAAAGTTCTACAAAATCAAAAACCAGATGCAGACACTGCTTTCATTGCAGAAGTTAATAATAAAATACAACCAAACAAGTTATACCTTCTTTTTTTAAATGAAAAACATTTGCTTTCAATAATGTGTAATTAAAGACAAAACAAAAACAACACAGCCTGTAGTGTTTACTTTTTTTCCAGTTGTCGATGTGGACCTTGACCTATATTTTATTTTCATTTTTGTTTATTTGTAATTTATTTTTTATGCAGCACAGTGGTTCAGTGGTTAGCACTGAGGACTTGGCATCAAGAAGGTCCTGTGTTCAATCCGCAGTTCGGACCTGGGGTTTTTCTGTGCAGAGTTTGCATGTTCTTCTCGTGCTTGTGTGTATTCTGGTTTAACCTACAGTCCAGAAACATATAAAATAAGTTGTCTCCAGGCCTCCTTTGCTAAATAGATCTGTGATCTCAATCGGATTTGCCAGGTTAAATAAAAGTTAATAAAATAAACATATCTATGTTTCATCTACTTATTTATCTACATTATTTATGTTTATTTGGGAAAAAAGATGTTTTGACCTAAAGTTCTGTCATGAGCTCAGTCAAAGAGGGTTAATATATCTGTGAGGAAAGTTGTTAAAAGGGAAAATAATGCAGAGACAGAATGAGAACATAAGAATGTAACTTAGGAAAGCAGCTAAAGTCTTTATTATAATTGTTTTATTATTGTATTTTCCAATGTGCTATTTTCAAACTAACAAAGCACGACACAAAGAAAAATGTTTTTAATATAAATCAGTTCAGGGAGAGAAAAGGAAACCTACCGCATGGAGTGGATTGCCCTGATCGATTGGCACCTTGAAGTCAGCCTGGAGCTCATCAAAGGCTGTTATCTGACAAAAGAGGAAGAAAAAAAGTGATGAATGATAAAATCAATAAAATGATGGAAGAGCAAAGAACTAAACTTCTTACTGCAGAGTAATATTATTGCTTCTAAAGGATGCATTGCAGCCGAGGGCTTTGCACAAAAATATTCATCTTCACTGTGAAGTGTGATGTCCTACATCATAATAACTGTTTGAATCTAAAGAACAAAAGACCAAAGCACAAACAACAAACATCTTATACTGAGTGATGTAAAGTGTTTGGACATAAAACCCAACCTAGGGCTAGGAAATAATATATATA
>NW_013952756.1:0-3940 GCF_001266775.1 Austrofundulus limnaeus | reverse complement strand
AATTATTGTGATAAAACCTAGAAATTATTGTGATAAATATTATATCACCCATCCCTAACTGCGCCAACCAACTGTTTTACGATAGCCCCCATACTTGAGGAGGGAGTTGCATCTGAAAATGGGATGTCTGGACATACAAAATTGCTTATACTGTAATTTAAAAACCATTCAACATAGGAGCCTTAGATTTATTTGTTTTTTAGCTCTTATGAAGGCTATCCATCAGGCCCACAAATGACACACCCCACCCCTCCACCCCCCCACACAGCTCAAACCCCTACCCAAAAAATAAAATTTTGGGATACACCGAGCAGCATGAAATTTGGTAGGAATAGAGATTTGGCCAACCTACATTGTGTCTGCCAATGGTTTTACAGTAGACCCCATATTTGAGGAGGGGGTCTAATGTAACATTTTTGTGTGTCTGGACACACAAAAATGCCTATAACTAAAAAACTAATAAACATAGCAGCTTCCGATTTGTTGTTTAGTGCTGATGAAGGTGTATCCATGGTCCACCAATGTGTGCCCCACACCCCCTCCGGACCCCCATATAAAACAATAAATCTGTTCTGGTGACTTCTAAGTTCTGGTGCATCTGTGCTTTGCATATGCTCTAACACAATAGAAATTATCTGGTTAAGTACAGCTGCAACTCTCTTGTTGTCTTTAGGTGACTTTGACTTGATGTAAAAATATACATCTTATATACATTTAAGCAGAATGGCTTAAAATTGCGCGCAAGGTTTTAGTTTGCAGTTACACAGGAAAGTAAATCACATTAAAAGAATTACAATGCAATGGAGTTGTTTTACAAACGCAAATAATTCAGTTAATTAATAAAAAAGGCAGATAGAGTATTCCCCCCATTCCCCCAATGGTGGACCTAAAATTACGCATTTACCACACTAAATATTATCTCCATGTAAAACTGACTGAGTTTTGATCATTTATGTGTTTTCAGTTGGTTCTGCTTGCCATCTTGAGTCAAGTTAACTCCAAAAGTTAATCTTTTTGAAATGCATCCAGTGATTTCTTTACAATCCACCTTGTAGGTTAATTCACACAATATTTTGCTAACAAGAAAACACAGGCAGACAAGCAAAAACATTACCTCACCTGCACCTTTGGATGGTGATATGAATAATATCAAGCAGTGATAATCAAACAGCTGACATGATATCTGAAAAGAAACTGTCAAATATAAAACATAGCAGCAGATCGGAGGTATAGGCTACTCACGTGCCATATTGCAAAGAAGATGAGGGAGACACAGAGGACCAGAGACAGCATGTAGCAGAAGGCAGCAAATGTGAACATAATTTCAGAGAAAATCCTAACGATCCCCCTGACAAACATCTAAAACCAAACAAGGAAAAGACACGGGAGCTGGGACGGAGGGGAGATGGAGAGCCGAGGCGGTTCTGGCATCATCCCCTCTTCACAGAGCTCCTGGAGACCCGCTCTGATGAACCAGCTGCGGCTCTGATGGAGGAGGAGGAGGAGGAGGTCTGGGTGCTGATGAAGGGGGTTTCTGCGCAAAAAAGCATCCGCGGAAGGTGTTCCGTTCAGCGGCACCTGGAAGAGCGAGACCCACCGGAACCGACACCGAGCCGTGACCACTTGATGTGAGGAGGTCTGGCTGCTCCCTCTGACAGATAGACAGACTGCCGCGGAGCGCCCAGGATTAAACAGGAGCACGCGCATGCCATGCGCATGAACTGCTGTGAGCACCTGTTTATAGTTTAAACCTAAAGGATTTTTTTCCTGATCAACATTTTGACCTGAGCTATGAATATTCATAACCTCAATGAAACATTTTCCATCTGATAAGCTAAAATTTAAAAAAGGCCACTAACAAACACAATAAATGTTTGAAATTACTATATAAACACTATACTACACTCTAAAATATTATTTGAGTTGAAGTGATGTTTCAAATGAAAACTAAAGCTTGTGAATTAATTTTCATCAAAAATGTAAAAAAAAAACAAAAACAACAACAACCACAACATATTTGACTTCAGATGCTGCTTTATCTGTGAGATCCCGCCACCTTGTGGTGATTTTATACATTACATGTTTCATATTGTAGTAATTACTCTCATTTACCATTGCTGATCTCCTAAAGGGACACTGGATAAAATAAATACTCTCATGTGCACCAGTTAGGCTACTAGCTAATTTGTGTGCACCAGATAGTACACTGTAAAATTCAATTAGTTATCATTAAAAAAGCTTGTAAACTGAGTTAACTTAAAAAAACAACTACTAAACTAAATATTGTACTTTCTTTGTAGAGTACACTAATATGTGATTTTAAGTAAGTAACAAAACCAAGTAGCATGTACTTGTTAATTTACTTCAGGTCAGGTGTACTTGACTTAGTAAATATTACACTGAATTATTTTAATCTACTCAATCATTGCATGTAATTGTAACTTTGGACCATTAAACATACTTTCCAAAGCTGAGCTCAATTAGTATTTCCAAGTTGTACTTCCTATTGCAACTCTAGTGCTAAGAGGCTATCTAGGCTAAGAAATTGTTAGTAGCTAATTTGCTAATATTCATCATATCAGTATCCACCATGTGTTAATATAGGCATCACATTTTATTTGCTTTGAACACACTTATCCATCCGTGCCATTTTCCCCATGACACAGACCTGTTGGGATTGTGTTTTGTCTGCAGTCTCCCTCTTGTGTCTTCCTTGCATCATTACTCATCTTTTCTCCTCAGCTGTTTTTCCCCTCCTCGGTATTCTTCTTCTTTGACAGGATTTCAGAGTTTGCCAACAAATAAGCAGAGTAGTAATGAACAGAGTCAGAGACAAGGTAAAAAAGGTTTCATCTACAACCTGTATCTCATAAACTACAAGACTTGGATACTCACCTGTCGATCTCCTCCTCCTCAGATTTGGATCCCTGCACATTCCTTCCCCACACCTGTAAAATAAACATTGTTAATATTTTAACTTGGTTTCCTGTGAGTTTCCTTGCTGGTCTGCTCATCTGCCTTGACACGTGATAGTTTGCTTCAGCCAAACATTATGAGCATGACCAGCAAGGCACAGGATCCCGGGCCCAGTCAGACACAAGATTCTAAATTTGACGAACTTTACAATATGTATTTGCACCTACGTCAGGACCACCAGAACAATATACAGATTATTGGTCAACTAGCTCATAATGTGGATAGTTTGGAAAAAAGGCTAGCTACTGGTTCCTCATCATCTGCTGTTTTGTCACCTGTTCCCAGCACCACAACATTWCCTACTCGGGAACCGGATTTCCGTCCTGCTGAACATTTTGAGGGTGATACCAACCTGTGTGGAGGTTTTCTGTTGCAATGCAATTTGTCATTCGTCCGTTCTCCATCATTATTCCCCACACACAGTTCTAAAATCATATTTGTGGTCAATAATCTAAAAGGTCGAGCYTTACGGTGGGCACAAGCCTACCTATCCTCACATCATCCCGATTTGTTAACAATAGATGAATTCTTGAAGGATTTTAAGTCAGTGTTTGATCACCCTCTCCACCAGGAGGCAGCAGCAAAACGTCTGATATCTCTCAGGCAAGGGACCAGATCCGCGCCGAACACTCCGTGGACTTCCGGATAGCCGCCGAGGAGGCAGGCTGGGATGAGCTCGCATTAAGAGGTACATACCTGAACTCTTTAAATAACAGCATTAAAGATCAGCTCGCCACCCGAGAAGATCCCCAGACCTTGGATGAATTGATCCGAATCTCAATTCGTATTGACAACTGTCTCCGGGAACGAAGACGCGAACGGGACTACATTCCCCATGATGCACCGCGCTTCCCTCCCCGGAAGTTGGAGCCAGCGGCCAGTCATCTCTCACAACAAACAGAATCAGACCCTGAGCCGATGCAGGTATGCAGAACTCGATTAACTCCAGAAGAAAGACAACGAC
>NW_013952755.1:647354-648787 GCF_001266775.1 Austrofundulus limnaeus | reverse complement strand
CGAGGCTACGCAACGCGTGATAACTTCTGACGAGGCTACGCAATGCGTGATTACATCAGACGAGGCTACGCAACGCGTGATAACTTCTGACGAGGCTACGCAATGCGTGATTACATCAGACGAGGCTACGCAACGCGTGATTACGTCAGACGAGGCTACGCAATGCGTGATTACATCAGACGAGGCTACGCAACGCGTGATTACGTCAGACGAGGCTACGCAATGCGTGATTACAACAGACGAGGCTACGCAACGCGTGATTACGTCAGACGAGGCTACGCAACGCGTGATTACAACAGACGAGGCTACGCAACGCGTGATTACGTCAGACGAGGCTACGCAACGCGTGATTACGTTAGACGAGGCTACACAACGCGTGATTACGTCAGACGTCAGCAAAAAGCTTTGCGGTAGTAAACAGGAAGTGAAACTTTCTAACTAGCAGAGGCTAATCATCTCGGGACAATGGAGCGATTTTTTCGTGAATGCCTTGCTATTGGGCGTTGTAATTATTCTATCTATATCTTATATATCTATATATATCTATTCAGCTAGTACAGGCTATGTTTAACGCTGCCAGGAGACGTAGGGAAATAAACGCAATTTTAAACTACGCAGCAGAAAGGCACGTGCAACTACGCAGGGCTAACATCTGGGACGAGGCAGGAAAGCGGAAACAGCTGAACGTCACGTGAGGTAAATATGCGCTACGTCAGAATTTATTCGGCAAACGTGTTTCCATCTCCCATTTTGTGCATTAACTACTTTGCGAATCATCCAAAAACCACCTCAAAGGAGCGTAAAAACTTTTTAGCAAATTGAGGATTTTTTTTCGAATTTTGCTGTTTCCATCCGACTTTTTTCACATTTTTAATGCGACACTTCTGAATGCGCATCAAAAAGCATTGATGGAAACACGGTTAGATTCTCAGTGTTTCGTTGGCTTTTGACAAGCCTGTGTTTTCATGTAGCGTGTAGCCAGACCGCTAACAAGGGCGCAGTGTGAGAAAAAAGGTGCACCCCGCACAATTTAAAGGCTGTTCGTCACTTCTGAGGGAACACACTGAGAGCTCCAAACGTCTCATTCACTCCAACCCTGTTATTACAGTCTGGACCTGAAGAAAGCCTTGGAGGGGAAACGAGGACAGAATAGATTATTTAACCAATTAAGCTTCTTCTTGCAGCAGAAACACACACCTGTGTAGAAACACACCAATCAAGAGCTTTGATACAGACAGAAATCAGCCTATTAGCTCTGGATAAGTAGCTCAAAGGAAGCATGTTTTGACAGGTAGTAAGAACCAATAAGGAGGAGGAAGGAAGGAGGGGTTAGAGGCCTTTACATGGAGCCTGTCTGTCTGTGAGGTGGTCCGGGGGTCCTGACAGGAGTCACAACAACAGGACGCTTAAAGAAAGGAGGCGGTGGTAGGGAT
>NW_013952755.1:645059-646354 GCF_001266775.1 Austrofundulus limnaeus | reverse complement strand
TATGGTGACAAATAAATGTTGGGATAATTTTTCAAAAGAACAAACATTCAATAACAAGTCTTTTAAGGCAGGTAAGAAAAAATAAATAACTTTTGGAAGTAAAAACTTCAGATTTGTTAACATTTATTAATGTTACCATCATGGTCTGTCCTGTGCAGAATGACTAAACACTAAATTATTTCTTTACTAAAACCTCTGTAACTTTGCTCCAGTTCATTTTAGCAGCATGAATCTTTGTACAGGTGATGTCCACAGGTGGATTTATGGTTTCCAAGAGTTTTTAGCCTGATTCATTATGGTTTTAAATGGTTATATACTGTTTAATGAAAACATTATTCAGGTGAGAGAGAGGAAAAGTAAAAAAAAAATTGTTCCATCCTCAATATCTCTAAAACCACAGCAGCTGTTTTAATACTTACACTTCTGATGAAATCTCCCAAGTGTTAGTTTTATTTTGATACCAAGATTATTTAAGTAGAGTTTGTAAATGCTGAGATACACTCAGTTACATTTCAGCATGGTGTTTAGAGAAAAAACTTCAAGAAAACCCCTTAGGGCTGAAGAGGTTAATAAATATGAATACAAAACGTTAGCAAACACTTTAGTGAGCTGAAGTGTAACAGCATGAGAAGCCTTGAGGTCAGACTGCTGTGGTTCTGATTAAAAGTCTGTTTTTTATTTGTTGTGACTTCAGTGATCTTCTCATATTTAGCTTTGTTCAACGTGTCGTAGTGATGACATATTAAAATTCTTCATGGCAGACAGCGTCTCTAAGCAGACTAAAGATATACAGTTAGGTTTGCATCGTCTCCCTCTCAAAAGATTTGTTGATTTGGACATAAGTCACCCTGGGGCTGCTGATTGCCCATCTCTGAACTAGAAAACAGGTTAAAATAAAATAAAAAAATCAAGATTTCAGACAATTCTTTAGTTTGAAAGAGCTGAGCTGTCATCTACTACCTCATCCACCTGAGCCTCTGCGTGGAGGGAACGGTTGAGACAGTTGTGAGAATAATCCTGTTTCCATCCAGTTGTAGAGTGAATTTTAATTGAACTTTTCTAATTTTGCAAAAAATTAAATTAATAAAAATTCAAATCTAGACTGTTTCCATCTAGTTTCCCTCTCGACTGTTTGATGCGAATAAACGAGGCTACGCAATGCGTGATTACGTCAGACGAGGCTACGCAACGCATGATTACGTCAGACGTCGGTGACAAGCTTTGTAATAGTAAACAGGAAGTGAAACTTGCTAACTAGCAGAGGCTAATCATCTCGGGACAATGGAGCGATTTTT
>NW_013952755.1:642252-644059 GCF_001266775.1 Austrofundulus limnaeus | reverse complement strand
ATTCTCTACAATCTCTATATCCCAGTTCCTCATCAATTTCTTTTTCCCTTTCAGGACTGAACCCAATACCAATCACTGTAAATAAAAAAACACTTACCTTTTTACCTTGTCTCTGACTCTGTTCATTACTGCTCTGCTTATTTGTTGACAAACTCTGAAAACCCGTCAAGAACTAGATAAACACACTTTTTAATGCTTTAAAAATATTTTTTGTCCAAGGCAAAAACTGTTGGAAATACAAATAATGTACAAAGATGTATGTACTGTAAATTGTATTGTACTGGACAGATTTGAACAAAAAAATTTTTTAGTTCAAATCTGTCTGAACGTAAAAATTAATACCACTATACAAAACATAATTCTGAAAAGTCAAGGCATCAGACAATGAAAGAACTGTACAGTGATGAGTCCAACCAGGAAGTTATGAATTTTGTAGGCCCTGTTGTAGAGCCTAACTATGGGTTCTAAGATTTCATTTGTTTTAAGAGACCAACAAATGAGCATGATACATTACTGAATGGACATACAGCTGATTAATGTTTGGTGCTAACTTATAGTAGGACAACTGTCACAGCTAACGACCTAAATAGAAATGGCCAAATTTAAAAATACTTACCTGAAAACCCATAATCCAAGCACTCTGCACATTTTGCAATATTTTTGATTAAAATATGCATTAAAATAAACCACATCCATTTGTTAGCCACATGAAACTTCCATTAAGTTCTAATTTGAAGTGAATCTTCAACTAATTTTTTTAATCAGTACAATAAAAAATGACCACTACAGTTATTTCAAATTAGTCAAAACTCAACTGCTCAACTCGTGGCTCAAAAGCTGTAAAATTACAGAAATTTAACGGCAAAGTTTAGTGTGATGGTAGCTTAGATACAAACATATTCTGAGTGCTAACAGATCACACAGAGTCCATGGTGAAATCCTTGGCATGCAATGCAGCGAGCAGTATTTCATCAATGAAAGCTAGTTTTTACAGTTGTTACTAAATCATCTTCCACAATGTGTTAAAAACTAATGGCAGCTCTTGGATTTAGCAGGTTTTGAAGTGTCTTGTTGTTATTTAACATTATCCTTTTGATTTGATTTTTTTTTTCTCCAGAGAGGTCACAATATTTTGTGAACCAGTAAAAATATGTCAGATAATTCAGGGATGTTTCGTGGACGTCGGTGATCTGCAGCGACAGTTTGTCATCAGCATGAAGCATATTCACGAATCACAAGCTGCATCTCGGAACTCCACCATCAAGTCTCGGTTTGACCTCTGTCATCTGTTTTTTTAAGGGATCAAGCTTGTCGTCACGCCGTGGAGCTTCAGGATCGGAGATCGCCCTGCTACCTGTTTGACCTCTGACCCCCTGACTTCAGGTACCTGCAGCGGCCTGTCAAACAAACTGGGACAGACGCGAGGCCTGACGTGACTCGGCTTGAGGAGTTAAAGCCGAACTCCTTCAGGAGGAGTAAGGGGGGGAGCGTCGATGGTGAATTGAGGACAGGGGACAGGACTTACTTCCTGTCAGAGCCCGTTTGGAGTGAGGAGGCCGTACTGTACGGCCCCGTGGAGAGTACAGTGCAGAGAGAAGATGTGCACTCGTCCTCCGCATCGGCGATATCATTACAGCCTGAGCCATCACATCCAGAGATGCCAAACTAAATCAGCCCGAGTCGCCGGCAGCTTCTGGGTCATCTGGAGTTTACAGCTATTAATACACTGAGTGTTGGAGTAGAAAAACCCTGCTTAACACACACACACACACACACACACACACACACACACACACACACACACACA
>NW_013952755.1:640428-642114 GCF_001266775.1 Austrofundulus limnaeus | reverse complement strand
CACACACACACACACACACACACACACGCACGCACACTGAATATTTAAGTTTCACACAGGCAATCCCCTGTGAGCTTTTCACGAGCACGCACCAACACAACCGAGCTCATGAGAGGAGGAGGAAGCAGATTGGTTGGCAGGAGCACGACGCCCATGTTGCCAAACATGTCCGCCACATATCAAAACATTTACTGGATTCATTCAGGGATCTCCCACCCGCTGCCCCCCACCACCACCACCACCACCACCACTGTTGGGTTTGAAATGTTCACACTTTCACCCACAGAGATGAAATCAGGAGCTGCTGTGAAGGTTCAAACACCAGAATAAACCTGTAAAATTAACAAACTGCAGTTGAGGTTTTAGCGTCTGTTCTATTCATGTGCAAATAAATCAGAATGAAACTGCCGTGACTTCTGTTTTCAGATGTTTCTGCATTTTCTCAGACATGATGCACCCAGAATTAAAATGATTTAATGAAACTAAGATTTTATGTGAGATGTGCTCAGACGTTGTGTTGGGCGTGACTCTCAGCTACTTCCACACCAAATTTGGACTATGTTTGTAAATTCTACTTAGTTATATTCATTTCTGTGTTAGCTGAGGCTGAATCTAACAATCTTTCATGGATGACCGTGTATCAGGATTCATTGTGTCATCATCAATCTTTCAGGAAAAAAAGAGACAGAATTTGGAAAATCATCATTGACCAAAGAATTTGTTTTTTTAACAACTTAGATCATGTGAATACATGTTCCAACACATTTTAAGTGTTAGGAAATATTTTACTTTTATAAAAATGTACTTAACAAATTTAATTCATGTCAACCCCTTCAGATGTTTACTTGTATAACGAGCCTCAAAAATCCATAATTTTCACAAAATATCTGTACTCTTCACATTGCAGGGTTGCAGGTGAACTGTTGGCTGTGGAGATGACAGCACCTGCAGCACAAAGCAGGGGGAAATGAGGACTGAAGAACTTATTTCTAGTGGCAGAGCAGGTTGGAAGATGGTTATTTGATGTTATTTATTGATTTTTTTATGTCTTACAGGCTCTGACATGTTAAATAAAATTGAAACTGAGTTTTTGAACAAAATCCGTAAAACCTGAAAAAAATCTGAGATTGCCCGCGAAATTACAGAAAATCTGTGTCAATTATGGACAGTCCGTACAGCTCAAAATGTACAGTATATTTGTTAAAACTGTCACTATATGACCTGACAGTAGAATATGAGGCAGATAATCTGTGAACAAAATCAAGCTCCTCAGAGGGTGTGGTTTCAATGGGTCGAGGTCTACTTAGACACAACTGTAGTGTGCATCTCAGTGTTGAGTTATGCTGCGTTCACACCAAACGCGATTTCAGCTTCAAAATCGCAGCCAACGCTGAAGTTGGTCGCTCGTGCACTTTGAGGTCAGACAGGTCAGCTCTTGAAGCGCTCACACGGCAACAGCCTCCCCGCCCCTCCCTCTGTCGGGCTCTGTTTAATGTCAGACGAGGAAGTGGCTTTGCTTTATTTACAGAGAGCAAGAGCATGTCACGTTCATCAGATAATTAATTCATAATTAATTCACCAGATAATTCAAAGTAGAGGCTCACAGCTCGCTTTCAGGACTATTTTTCCAGTCTGATGAGCCGCTGCCACGCATTGCTGCGGATCAGGACACGACTGCAGGCACTC
>NW_013952755.1:637037-638928 GCF_001266775.1 Austrofundulus limnaeus | reverse complement strand
CACAGAAACAGTACTATATAACATTTTAGACACATTCTAGACAGTTTATCAGCTAAAAAAAGTTAATTTTGGGGTAAGTTACTCTTTAAAACCTTTCAAAAATCTACACTTGAATTTAAAACCAACACATCACATGTACTGTTCGTGAAGTTATGGTTTCTTAGACACTTCTTCATTTCTTTCACCAGAAAATTTTATAAAACTCACTTATTAAACTGACAGGATCAATTTTCCAGCTGATAAACAGTTTCTATACTGAGCTGGCTGGAAGAGGATTTTTAACGGATAAAGATTAAAACCTTTTATTTTTTGAAAAGTAAGCAACAGATTCTGAAATGAACTTTTAATTGCAGATTAAATTGAAACGGTTTGTCCCAGTCTACTTGTGAGTCCTGGATGTGGCCCAGAATCAAACCCTTGTCTTGTCTCCTTCATGTGTTCACACATTTCATTTTCACATTTTCTATTATTCTGTCAAAAAAGAGGCCCACTTCTGCCACAGCACCCTAAACAAACTACACATTTAGAAGAGAGGAATAACTTTGGCTCCACTTCTGCAGGTTTTCTGTCTGCAAACAGCAGAAATCCGTTGCTGCAGCGCTCCGACTTACAGTCGTGTTGCTGCAACTGAGTGTGTGCAAAACAAACAGAAGATTTTCAATGGTTCAGTGGAAACCCTGTTGTCAGTGACAGCTGGGTTTGACCTGCAGCTCGTGGCTGCACGTTGGATCAGGCTCCTCCTCTGTCCAAAACAACCTATCATTTATTGCGTCAATGTCATCTGTCTCTTGGTGTTTTCTGTCTGGATGAGCTGCGACTCTTCTTGTCCGGCTGAACAAGTTTTTACCAAAAACTCACCTCGTGTACTGACTTTTTTTATTTGTTTTACTGCACAGATGAGCTTTGACACTAATGTGTGTTACAGGATTTTAGAACAAAAGTGAGTTAAGGAAGTAAAAGGTTCTCATCCTTTATATTTGCTGATATCCAACACAAAGCCTCCCTTTAATCGGATTGTGTTAAGATTCAGGATGCCTTCAGTTGGTTATTTACCTCACCAGCCACGTCTTTATTGCTCACGTTTCCCATATTTCCCCGACGTTTCCTTTCCTGTTGCAAGTGTTTCTGCAGTTCTTTCTCGTGGTTCTTATGCAAAGCGTCTCCCACCCACCCTGTGGTTTGTTCGCACACGTGTTCGGTGATTAGTAGGTGTTTCTGCCGCTGCGACTCTCAACATGTCAGAGGATTTGCTCATGGACCGCCGTTTTTTTTTTTTTTTTTTGCCCGGTCCGCTTTACGCTGAACGTAGATTAAATGGGTCAGTTAAGGAAAGTTCACGCAGGGTTCAGACGAAGGTTCAGGCAGAGTTCAGCCGCAAGGGGTGGGCAGGGAGGCTTAGAATCAGAGCCATTCTGCTGGAAAACACCGCAGATAAGTGAAACAGAAACAGAGTGAAAACACAGCAGATGGAAACACAGAAACATAACATGGTTTAGCTTGCAGCTTTTTTCTCTCTCTTTTTCATAATATGCATGTGAATTTTATTCTTATCCATCATGGATGGAACTGAAATATGTGGAGTAAAACGAACCAAGTGATCATACTGTATATGAGATGAAAGGCTCTTCCACAAACATTCAGGGGATTTTTCCCCAAGTTGTTTCAGTTTTATTCAAAGTTAAAAGCACAGTGTGTAGGATTTGTTGTTTTCAGCAACATCTAGTGGTTGAGTGGTTCAATCATCCTCCCTGGTCCTCCCCCCACCCCCACCCCGCACTTCCAAACGCAAAGGAGTTGCTACGGTGTCTCTCAGGTGTCAAAAACCTTTGATAATTCCAACCGTGATATCTACCAGCAGCTTCAGGGCTAGTGATGTTTCAAGTGGTAAGAT
>NW_013952755.1:633196-635250 GCF_001266775.1 Austrofundulus limnaeus | reverse complement strand
GTTCTAAAGAAACAAAGTTTATCACAGCTGACGTATCTGTGGACTTATCCATGAGGTGCTGTTTGTAAAAATACACAGTCAAAAATTACCACCAATATTTTTGTTTTATTTAGCCTTTTATAAGAAAAAAAGAACAGATTTATTTTTCAAAGTCAGTTTTTCACCATATGATTCTTGGGTTGTTACCAACATCTGGTGAAAATTTCATGTCATTAGCACCTCTAGTAATATATTTACTGAGAAAAATGGTGATGTGTTCAATACTTATTTTACCCGCTGTATATGGAAATGTTGAAATGTTTTGGCTACAATAAATTGTTTTATTTACAGAAAATGAAAAACGACATCCTTCTTAGGCAAGAGGCAATGATAATTATAAAAATAACTGGAGGAGGAAAGTGAGAGCTGGAGAGGTGTTAAAACATTTTGAACACACCAACATCATTTATACATTGAGGTGCACCGAACATGGCTGAATATTATAGTCAAAGAGAAATGATCTCCTTTAAGTAAACTTAAAATATTTAGAAATATTTTAGCTATGGTGAATAAAAGTTGTGCTTGGAGAAAATGAACAGTGCTGCAACTGTTAGGTATAGAGGTGGTGCGATCATGGTTTGGACATTTTAGGGAGGTTTCTAGTTTGAAAACATGTTGAAAACATGTTAATAAACTGTGTTCCCAGCGAATTAACATGTTTAGAGAAAATCTTGTAGCAATACAAGTTAGAGCATTGGGCATTTCAGTCGTGGCGACAAGAAAAAAAACTGAGCAGTGTAATCAGGCATAAATAGTTTGAATACAGTAAACAAAGAAACAAACAAAAAACTCCGGAGCTGCTAAGCATGGAGGTGGAACAATCATGGTTTATGCAGTTAAAAGGAGAAGCAGGAGTTTAAAAACTGATGTTTTGAGGAAACACGTTTAAATATTTTGGCTACAATAAATAAAGGTGTCTTGGAGGAACAAAGTAACAACAGGTTTTATGTGTGGCGAAGTCAAAATCCCGCTTTGGATATTTTAAGAGTTTAACCAAATCTAAGAAAAAATCAAAAGAATCTGACAGATCCAGTTCTGGAAGCTTAAAAAACTACTATCTGTTGAGAATTTTTATACAAAATACAAAAAATAAAAATAAAAAAAAATCACAAAATGCTTTCAGTGGGCAAAATGGGAGTGTGGTTGCTCAGTGGTCAGAGCTGTGGTCTCATAATCTTGAAGCTGCAGGTTTGAGCCCAGGATGAGTCAGGAAGATCAACAGTCAAATTTGTCGTGAGTTTGATCAATATGGCAACCAAGGAAGAGGGGAGCAGGTGAAAGAAAAACAGAGACAACTAAGATAAAACAAGAACAAGACAAAATAAAAAGATCACAATCAAAGCAAAGAACTGAAGAATCGAGAAAACAAACTCAAAATAAATCATATAAAATTTTAAAACTTATGTTAACTGAATTCAAATATTTATTATTATAACCTTTATTTTATTATTTTATTGGGGACTGCAGGTGAAAAATAGCCTTCTGGCTAATTCTGGCATGTTTACAGAAATGTTATTAATATGCACAGTCCCTGTAATAAATAAAGGTTGCAAAAAAATTAACCAGGAAGTCTCATTGAGATTAAAAACCTTTTTTTTTTTTCAAGAAAGACCTGGCCAAGACAAGATTGGTAGCAGCAGTAGTGGCAGCAACACACAGTTTCACATGTTAATACGACAAAATTTAAAAACATTGAATAGAAAAACATTAATATTTAAATTAAAACAAATTAAAAACAACAGGTACAAGTTATGGAGTCAGTATCAAGACCTTTCAGTTTTGATTTAAAAGCTCTCTGTGAAATTAACTCAGACAGTTTCCAGTCTTTCTGCAATGTATTCCATGTAGAAGGTGCAGAATAGATAAAAGCCTTTCTTCACAATTCAGTCTGAGTAAATGTAACAGAAAGCATCAAAAATCTTGCGAACAAATGGAGTAAGAGACAGTGCTTTTCTTTTCAATCAAACTACAAATGTAGGAGGGAAGAAGTCCACATATTGTCTTGTATATGAATG